>NC_056737.1:257952537-257992537 GCF_019279795.1 Protopterus annectens
CCCATGAAACAAAAAACACAACGAGCTAATGAGACGGAAAGGAGAGGCTAAGCAATTTAAAGTGACAGGCAATAATTACGCAGAATACCTGCACAAACCATGAAAATGACACAAAACTGTAGCAAAACCAGAATAAAAATACTTGAATATGTCTGTGTCCCTGTACTAACCCAGACTAAGATTTTCTCATCCTGTTATCATTATCATCTATTTATTCCTTTGCTATTTCACCTCTACTCAGTTTTCACTTTAAAGTCCACTACCTCTGTGTTGGACTTATTCTACCGAAGATAGACATAATGAACTTCTCCCCTGTCGCTCTGAGTTACTACCCCTCAACTAAATTTCTCCCAACTCTGTTCTCTTTAAACTAGTCTCTCCTGCTGATCCTTACTTAAAACTTTGTTCTGGAATCTCCCTCATCCTTCTGAATAATTCCTTCCCAAAGTTGTTGTTGTCTTTTGGCTTTTCCCAGTTAGGGGTCGCCACAGCTGAACTCCGGTCCACTAATGATTGGCAGTAGATTTTCACGAACGCCGAGGTGCCAGCTCGATGTTCAACCTTCAATGAAGGCACGCCCATTTATGCATGTCTTTCAAACGCCCACCCAACCGTGGGGAGGACATACAGACTCCACACAGAAGGCACTCCCAGCACTCCAGCCAAGAATCGAACGGGAGAACCTCTTGCTGTGAGGCAACAATGCTACCGCTACACCACCGTGGAAGTCAATTCCTTCCCACAGTGATTGGAAAAAAAAAAGAAGGGGATGTCTTATTTTGTTCTACTTTCTTATATCACATATGCTTATTTACCTTGTAGCACATGTTTTGTATGACTAGTATCTTTAATTGAAGTTTAATGTTTTGAAACTGAATTTTTACTATGCTGTTTGTTTTATGTGGAGCTTTTCTCCCCAGGCCTCTATTGAAAATGGACATATATCCAGTTAGACTAGCCCGGTCAACAAATGTAAAATAAAATAAATAAAAAATAAATAATAATACTTGCTCTGTTGCATATATCTGAAAAAGTCTTAACTGTAAGACGAAAGCGCTTATATTTCTGGTAAGGTTATCTCTATTTTAATAAATTTGCTGTTCTGTCATCCTGGTTGTCATTGGTGAAGTGCATTTTGGCTGGTTTTGTTTTCCTGTTTTGCTCCACACAACACTTGCATGATTCTGAATCCTTAATTAGCTTCATAGAACTACTTCAGCACAGCAGCAAAGTGCTATTAGTGTTATAGAGCTAACCTCTCTGAATAGAACTGCTGAAGAATTGCTTGAGAATTACTTAAGAAGAAAACTGCTTAAGAACTGCTTAACAAGAGAACTACATAAGGTATGTGCATGCATGTATGTATACTTGCATATACTTGCATACATATATACTTTATATACAGAAATATATGCATCAGTATGTGTGCATACGCATGTATGAATACATATATGTGTGTGTGTGTGTGTGTGTGTGTGTAAATGTATGTATACATGCATACATATATAGTTTATATAACAAAATGTCTGTGTATATGTGTACATATATATGTATAATGAGAAAGATTACATGTGCACACGCATGTATGAATATATGTAGATACATATATTTATTCATATACTTAATTCCATTGTAATAACAAAACTCATAGTTAATGCACATTCAGGAAGCTATGCAAGGCACGTACAAACAAAACTTTAACGATGGGGAGTGTGGAGGGATAGTGTCCAGCCTGTGCAAAATAGTGTAAGTGGAAACCTGGAAGACATGTATCGATCCATCCATCTATCCATCCATTTTTTGATAACTTGCTTTATTCTTTATGTGGTCATGGAAAAATGTAAAAATACATATTAGTTGTGAACTGAATCTCTAGCCGCGGTGGTGCAGCAGTAGCATTGTTGCCTCACAGCAAGAGGCTCTCCTGTTCGATTCTCAGCTGGAGAACCTTCTGTGTGGAGTCTGTTGGTCCTCCCTGCGGTTGAGTGGCGTTCGAAAGACATGCATGAATGGGCGTGCCTTCACTGAAGGTTGGGCATTGGGCTAGCAACTCAGCACCATAAAAATCTACTGCCAATCATTAGCGGACTGGAGTTCCACTGTAGCGACCCCTAATCGGGAAAAAACAAAAAGACAAACAAGTTGTGAACTGAATCTACTTCTACATTCAAATACCTTGAACCATCTATCTAACACTTTTACTGCTAACATGTGAGTTTGAAAAACATCATAAAAGACTTACAGAAAATGTATTTGGAATTTTCTGCTTTATTATCTGGTAGTCTGTAGAAGATATTTTTCTACAAGAGTCATGAGTTGGGACTGACAAGATCTAGTTGCATTGCACTGTTTTTTCTGATTCATAATATAAATTTGTATCCATGTCTAGCACAGAAACTCCAAATCAGTAAGTATAAACATCCAACACAAATAAAAAGATTTTCTAAGTCCACATAAAATGAAAATCATACATGCATCAAACACATATACACAAAATTGATAAATGCAAACATGCAACATTGCTAGAAAGTTTCGCTCACAGGGTATAGCTGCCTTCACCATGTCACCCAACTTCACTTTTATTCCTTTGACTGCAGTATGATTGTACCTACATGCTTTTATGAGGAGACAAAGACACCCATCAGTGTAACTGTTGTATTCCAAGTTTCCACATAAGCATTCCACAGGACTACAATATTTATTTCAATGCCATATACAAAATCCTTGCCCTTGTGAAAGAGAAATATCTCCAGACATAACCATCAACATCCAGCAGTGATAAAATGTTTTTCTTATGCTAAATAAAAGCTGTGCCTGCATAAAATGCATATATCCAAATTATTATCATCCCATTAACCTGACGAGTCTGATATGTAAGGCTATGGAATGCATCATCATGGACATAATAAACAAGGATATAGGGAATCTCCAAACTCTAGATCCCGCACAATTTGATTTTGTGAAAGATAGATCATGCCTGCTCAACCTGATTGACTTCTTTGAGTCAGTCACCAGAGCTGTGGATGAGGGCAAGGCAGTTCATACAGCCTACCTCAAACTGGCCAAGGCCTTTGATACCATTCCCCACTCAGGAATTATTGATAAACTCACCAAACTAGGCATCAACCCCTATATCACTAGGTGGGTTGCAAATTGGCTGACAGAATGCGCAGTGTGAAAGTAGCAGACTCTAAGTCAGACTGCCGACCAGTTACGAGTGAAGTCCCACAGGGATCGGTCCCGAGTCCACTCCTGTTTGCCATCTACTTCTCAGATATCCAGGCCAACATGGAGGGACTGTGGCTGACCAAGTTCACAGATGACTGCAAGCTGGGAGCCATTATTAATTCCCAAGTGATGTAGACATCTTACAGAAAGGCCTCACTGAGATTGGTGTCGAAACCATGGCCTTAAGCTTAATGGCAAAAAATGCGTCTTCATCCCCTTTAGGAAAAACTCAGTTCCCACTAACTACCACATTGATGGGAGCCCACTGAGCACTGAAGGTGTTATAAGAGATCTGGGGACACAGGTTGACAGCAACCTCTCCTTCAACCACCACATTGCCACTGTGGTCAGAAAGTCCTTCTATGTGGCACATCTCATTACTAAGGGTTTTGCATCCAGGAAGAAAGAGGTCATCATCTCTCTCTACTCTTCCCTCATTAGGCCAGTCATCGACTATTATGCCTCATTTGGCAAGTATCTTACTAGATTCATGCAACAGCTGGAAAGGCCACAAAAGTACCTCATGAAGAGGATCCTAGGCCTTAAACACATGTCCTACATGGACAGATTCAAAAAACTCCATCTATACTCTGTCTCATATCTTTTACTAAGAGGCGATCTCTGCTTGACTTACAAAGCCATGTCTGACCCAGCTCTGTTAGAAATGCAACATCTAAAGGAATCCCAATCCCTCCACAACACACACTCCAGAGACCTCAACCTCATTACCACAATTAACAGAACATGCTGGAGGGACAGGTTCATAACCCAGAGACTGCCCATGTTCTGGAATAAACTTCCCATACATGTCAAGCAGAGCACCTCACTGGCCCTCTTCAAGAGAAATCTTGATGAGTGGATGGGAAATAGAAAGTTCACCTCGGGGATCACTCCAGTGGCTCTACTTGATAGAGGCACTGGGAACTAATGTTGGGCGACACGATGCCAGGGCACTTCTATGGACTAAGCTTGTAAAGGCTCCAGGGCCATTAGCCTAGTACACACCTACGAACCTATTAACCACCAACATGCAGCACATCTAAAAAGTTTTATTCACAAACCATTATTTTTATTGTCACCCAACTTCAGTGTCTTCACTTTCTTCACATATTGCACACTGCTTCCTATCTACAAACTGCTGTGAAGAGAGGAGACAACTCAACAATGTAGACGTCATGCACCAGAGATACACTTAAACCTGCTTATATATGCTCTTCTGTGATAAATTGGCACATTTTTTCTGTTCTGAAGGCCACATACTTCTGACTTCTGCACTTTGTCCAGATGTGGAGAGCATTCCACCTATTGTCATGAAATGGCATACCTGCTGAATACATTGCCTTGCAGCTCCAGATGAGGTAACATTTTTCTTTTCTTAAAAATACTGCAGATGTGCTTTATATCCAGTCATCATTACATCAACAAGAAAGGATACAGTGCCTACTTACATCAAACATACAGATATTCAGAAATTACCTTCTACTTCATTGCATGCCTCTGGAGAATAATATGAACACTTTTATTCAACATTGAGGTTTACCATCAATAATCACTTCTACATTACAGGACAACAATATTAACATGCTTGAGTTTGTGCTGGATGGATGAGATTTAGTGGGGAAATTATTTTTTTAAATTCTCTTTTTATAAAGATTATTTCTACTCCCATTTATACTTTGAATTGTTGTAATTGTTCCTTGTATTTTACTGTTGTGAGTATCAGAACATCAAATAAGAACAAAAAAAGCCAATAAGGTTTTAACAAACGACTGTGTATATTTTTAAATGTGGAGCTAACACTTTGTAAGTTTTGCTGCTGAAGTCTGTTAGAATTTACAGTAGATTAAAGTGCTTAAAAAAATAAAGTAGGTCATTTAAATCAATTTGTGGCTTTTTTATTTTTTTTTTCTTAATGTTTCATTTGCATCTACAAATTATAATACTTTCTGTTTTTTTTAAATACAAATAGTCTCAAGGACTGTTGAGATTCAGCATCTGAATGAATTAGTTAGATATTCAGTTTGTCAATCAAGCTATACATCCATAGTCAATATTATGGAATGGACTGAAAAGAAATTATTAGATTCCAGTTGGGCAACAACAGATTTGTATCTGGCCATACATTCATTTCATGATTACCTGTTTTATCCATTTCAGGATCACAGAGGAGCAGAAACCTATTTCAACACTCATTATGTACAGGACAGAGAAACTAATCCTAGAAAGGCTTTATTTGGTCCTTCATCTAAAACTAAAACCCAGCCAAATTACCATATTTAAAATAAGTATATGGCTTACAGTTGCCCTATTTATAATTAAAATAATCACTGCAGAGTTGTATTTTGAGTGCATAATGGCCTTTCTTGAATGCTGATATCCCACACTTATGATCTGTGCACTGAATCATCTGTGGTGAGCCATTATCCCACAATTACATCCATCATGACTTTCTGCTTAATTATGAACTGAACAGATAAAAATCTTAAAAAAATGATTAGCTAGATGTAGTCCACAGCTCTAAACACAGTATCTGCTAACACCACAGCTGAAAAATTATATTTTTTTATTGGGGATCCAATACATAACCCTAATAATATTCTCAACAATATCCTTTATCAGGTGTTGCTAACACGCTTCATATGTAAACGGCACTTGCATGGAGGACCAGGATTATGGTGGAGCAAAGGAGGCGGCTGTCCTGCAGACACACAGACAGGAGGTGCAGTAGAAATTGCTGAAGAGCTGCTCGTCAAGCATGAGCGAAATACTGCAACTCATTTCAGCAGCTGTGGCTGCTGAAATGAATTGGTTTAATAGGTTCAGTAGCTTAAAGTGTAGCATGGAGTGAATAGCTAGAATTCTGATTTGTTTGGTCTTCAGTTTTTAGTGGAGGGAGATGCCTGTCTGGGGACTGCTCAAGGTGCAAAATAACATACCTATGGCTCTGTTTAGATACCTTCTTACAAAACAAAACACATTGCTAATGGATGTAATGCTCACCCAGTTAAAGTTAAAGAGACCAGCATACCTCCAGTGACATTCCAGCCTTCATCCCTACCATCTCAGGGAACAGAGATCAAGATTAACACATTGCTCACATACCCAGTGGAAAACAAGGCATACATGAGATGGGGGTGGTAGTCCAGTAAATCTAGAGCAACAGTATAGTCATTTATATTTCTTCTGAATTCCCAGCACTAATCTCACATGGACTTGATGGAGTGCCAACAAAAATGTGGATATTGAAACCTTACTCCAAATCAAATATTCTACCAGTTCAACATCAGGGGAAAGAAAAAGACAGTAGTTCAAGAGCAAAATGGAGGACAAAGTGATTAATCTTGGAGATCACATACACCACTTAGTCAATAGTCATCACATCAAGACGGAACATCAAGTCAAGAGGAATTCCTTCACTAGAGCTATATATATAAGATGAGACCACCAAGAGCAACAAAGTTTTGGAGCCACAACACAGAATGTGGAAAAAAAAATCATTGACGTTTTCTAAGACTATTGTCACACAACTGAGTGGATGGTAGATAAGTAGACACCTACAATTTGTTCTTATATCTTTGACATTCCTGAGTTAGAAAACTTACAGGCAACCTGGGCTGCTGAGCGCAAATATAAAACACAGAGTTATCCCTCTCCAATCCTGTTGTGTTAAGGACACTGAAACATGTAGACACCTGGTGCACAGCTGACACCATGCGTAGGCTGAAGTTTACATTCAGAAATGTCTCCATTATGAAAACAAGGACAACATCATGAAACAAGTCAGAGATAATTCAATACGTGATTCATAGGAATGCTGCATTTATATATATATATATATATATATATATATATATATATATATATATATATATGGGTCTATTTCAGAAGATCGACAGACCATTTGATCGACATTCATTTGGTTGACAGCTCATTTGGTCGACAACCAGTATTCAAGGAACTTAACAGGGATTTGCCCCCCTCCCCAATGTTGTATGACCCTGGAGTTGATCTATATAGTTGGGGGGTTGTGGGGGGCACAGCCCCCCACCTATTTTCATTTAAAAGCATGAAAATACAAGAAAAATTACACATTTTAAACAATATATAACAACTCCAGGGTTGCACAACATTGGGGAGGGGGGGCAAATCTCTGTTAAATGCCTTGAATACTGGTTGTCGACCAAATGAGCTGTCGATCTTCTGAAGTAGACCCATATATATATATGGGTCTTCTTCTTCTTTCAGCTTTTCCCGGTTAGGGGTCACCACAGCGAAACTCCAGTCTGCTAATGACTGGCAGTAGATTTTTATGGTGCAGAGGTGCAAGCTCGATGCTTAACCTTCAACGAAGGCACACACATTCACGCATGTCTTTTGAATGCCACTCGACCACAGGGAGGACATGCAGACTCCACACAGAAGGCACTCCAGCCGAGAATCGAATGGGAGAACCTCTTGCTGTGAGGTGACAACGCTACCGCTGTACCACTGCGGCTTCTTATTTCCTGCCAATACCATACCCTAATTAATTCTACTTTTTCAGTAAAAGGATATCTATTTTTCCCTCCCACCTTGGTGCCTCCAAATTACTCTCTCTTTCTTATGTTCCTATTTCTGCTTGCATATTCTCTACACCAACATTATCTGTCCTCAGTAGTTATCTTAAGACTGTACTCCCATCTTTACACTGTACTCATCATGCCAGCTACCTCTTTCTCTGTGCCCAAATCTTCCTTTACTATTCAAGTTTCACTGTTTATGTATTCACCCTTACTCCTCTCCCTTTTGTCAGCTCTTGGTTTTCTTCTTTTTTCCTCTTTCTGCCATGTATGTGCCCCCTCTGCCCACATGTTGTACTTACCCTTCTTACTTATTGACTCTTCTTTTCCCTTCCACCATCTCTACCCTGTCATACATTCTTCCCATTACACTAATATTCATACATTCATTACCTTCCCTCCTTCCTGACATGCTTCTCACTCAGTCCAGCCACTGTCCTAATTTCTATAGCTTTGCATATTTTCCTGTCCACAGCTTACCACATCCTACCTCACCAATTCCATTATAGGTTAATAGATTCATAGCAGATTACTAGGCTAATGACTTAAGGGCCCATACAACCCGATTTCACCCAATATATGGCCCCTAGAGGCTAGAGGATTGCATGGATTTATGCCTGTGCATTGAGTATCCTACAGATTGCCCCTGTCCATAAGGGATATAAGCACTATCCCAGGTGTGAATTTGCAATTCCCCATACATTGATTTAGACTGCATTTGAAGAGGGCCAGGGAAGAAGAAGGGGTAATCTCTGAGACGCAGCTGTCTCTCCAGCATGTCTTGCTTGAGTCACTGACTAAGTTTAGACCCTTAGATTGGGTGACCCTCACTCTGTTTGACTTTTAGATGTGTAGCAGCTCAATCAGGGCTGGATTTGTGAGTGGGTTGTAGGTCGGGCACAGGTCACTCCTTAATAGTTGCTAGGAGACAGAGTAAAGGGATAGGGCTTTTAGTGTTTCCACACAGTCCATGATGTTTACATTCTGCATTTTCTTTGTGAGGAACCCCTGAGGTTGCTCCATCTGCTGTAAGTCCCTAGTCAAGTACATGCCAAATGGTGCATTGTACTCGAGTGTTGGTCTAATGAGGGGTGAGTGCAGCGGGACTATAATTTTCTTGGATGCCATACCTTTACTTATAATTTGTGTCACATAAAAGGCTTTCCTCACCACTGTTGACACATGGCAGTCAAAGTTCAGGCTATTATCTATCTGGTAACCTAGATCACTCACCTCTGAGTCCACTCTAAGGGGAATGCTATTGATGTTGTAATTCACAGGGGTATTTGACTTCCCAAAGGTTATCATAATGCATTTTTTTGCATTTAGCTGTAGGCCATGTTTCTGGCACCGATCATTTGTCTGATCTAGACCCTCATAAAGGATATCTACATTGTTGGGGGATTCTATGATTGCCCTCAGCTTGCAGCAATCAGCAAACTTTGCCATCCAGAGGCATTCCACATTTACCTTGACTTCAGAGAAGTATATTCTAAACAGGAGCGGTCCCAGTACTGAGCCCAGTGGCACACCACTAGCAACTGGCCTATTGCTGGATCTAGATTCACCCACATTTACCACGTGTACTGTCCATGAGACAATTGGCTATCCATCTGGTGACATACAGATTTATGCCTAGTTTTGTGAGTTTATCTATAATATCTGAGTGGGGAACTGTGTCAAATGCCTTGTCCAGGTCAAGGTAGGTGGTATGAATTGTTTTACCTTCATCCATGGCTTTAGTGACTTTCTTAAAGAAATCCACCAGATTCAGGAGGCATAACCTGCGCTCGACAAAGCCAAATTGGGTCAGGTCCAGTTTTTTGAGGTTTCCTATGTCAATATTTATCAAGTCCATAATTATTCTTTCCATGATCATACATATAAGACTAGTCAAACTTATGGATCTGTAATTTCCCAGGTCAGTAGATGGTCCCCCCTTATGCAGAGGGATGCCTGTTCTTGTCCTCCACCCTATCGGGACAAAGCCAGTCCAGAGGCTGTGGTTAAATAGAGATCCATGGGCCTGATAAGTCCTGATTTAAGCCATATAAGAGGCAACCTGGTATATTGTCAGACCTCACTGAAGCTGTGTTTTAGCTTTAGAGAACACAGTGGCAACCTGTTCTTTGGTTATAATTGGCAGTGGAGTGTTGGAAGTAATTTTTTTAGGGAGAACTGGGGGTGATGGGAAAGTGAAATTTGAGCTGAATTTGTAAGCCAGCAGATTTGCTATGTGTTCCAGCTGATTATAGTTGATGCTATCTACAACTAATTGTGCACATTGCTGGGTGTTGCCCTTAAGATTGCAGACATAACTGAAAAATGCCTTATGGTTATCCTTAGCTTTGGAGGCTATTTTTACATTAAAGTCTGCTTTCAGAGACTTGATTAGTACCCTGATTCACTTGTTTAGACTATGGAGGACATATTTCTCTGTTGTGCACATTCTCTCTTACTTCTCAACAGGATTTTTTTTCCTTTGGTTGCACAACCTACCAATACTAGGGGTCAACTACGGTGGCTTGTTTTTGCGATTTGACCTGGGTTTATTTTGGTGTAGTTCTGCCATTTTTATGCAGTTGTTTATATGGTCATACATGGCTTTTGTGTATGCCTCTGCATAGGTTTCTGTGTTTTCTGTATTTGAGGGAACTTGGAGACTAGCTATGCCCTCCTTAATAGGGATAAGGTAATTTACCTTAGAGAAGTTCTTAAAATGTTGGGGGTTACGTGCAGGGACTAGTGTCACCTTTATTTCAAGGCAGACCTCTTTGTGATCTGATCTGAGGAGATAAGACTAGGGGGTTGTGCAGCACTCTCCCATATTTGTGAGTACCAGTGCTAGGATATTTGCTTCCCTAGTGGGAATGCAGACAAGCTGCTCTAGGGCATTTGAATTTACATAGTCACAAAATCTTTGGGCCTGCATATTAGTGGTCATGTATGCCTGCCAAGTAATGGAGGAGTAGTTAAAAATCAACCATGAGTATGGTATTGGGCTGGATAGTGAGTGATCCTTGTAACTTCAGGTATGATGTATGGGTTTCCTGGTTCATAGTGGGGGACCTGTAGCTAGCAAGAATATGGTAATGGATTTCTCCCATGGTTAGTGGGACATGAAGCAGCTCAAGCATGTCATATTGTTTGACCACCTTTAGCTCTTTCATGTTCAGTGGGTGGCCAGAACATATGAAAGACATTATAGCCATGCACAGCTGGAGTGAGTTCCATGGCTTTGAGCCATGTCTCAGTAACTGCACAGACATCAGCATTCTCTAGGGTGGGTAAAGATTCCAGGGAGTGCAGTTTCTTGTTGAGGCTCCTAGCATTGAGCAGTAACACCTTTAGCTTGTTCTCAGTAGCTTTTGCTATGCTGGAAGGTTTGTCTCATTGATAATGCCTAAAAAAGGCACTACAGGGTTGCATAATGTTTTGGCCAATATCCGAAAGCCTGGAGGTGATATGTGATGACTATCCCTGGCAAAGCAGCATGGCCTATCAACCATGTCCTCACAGGTTGACAAGTATTGGATCCCTTTGGAATGATACCGCTAACTAAGCCAGTTGTTAAAGTTGATTATTTTCTTCTGGTATTGTGGCATTATCCTTGGAGATGGTAGAATGCTGCTCAATGCTGGGCTCATACCTGCCTGTGACACATATTCTGAGAGCTCAATCATGTCTCACTTCATACAGTCAAAGGAGGTACATCTCAGGTCATTCATGCCCACATGAACCATGACTGAGTCATACTGATACTTAGGGGTAAGTGACCTGAGTGCTTGTCTGATTTGGTAAATCCTGGCCGCTGACAGGCAACTAATTATAACCTTCCCCTTACCCAGCCTAAGAGGGATATCACTCTGTCTTGCAATGGAGTCTCCTATGGCCAGAATATTGTATAGTGGAGTGTTTTGCCTTATGGGCTTGGTAGTTGAGCACAATGAGATGTGGCGTTATGTGCTATAATGTGAATTGTCTTGTTTGTGTACATGCAGAGTTTCTGAGGTCTGCACCTGAGAGGCTTTTGAAGTTTGGGTAAGAGTACCTCCGCATATGTGGGTCTGTGTGTGTGGTCCTTTGTGGGTGTGGTGAGTTTGTTTGTTTGCTTGAAGTTTGTTTGCCAGGATAGTCCATTGGGCCACAAGGAGTCCATTTTCCATGAAGATCTGGGGAGAAAAGCTCCAGAAAAAATACAAATACATAGTACACATTGCGCATATACATTACAGATTATCTCATAGGAATACAAAGTAAATATGATAAGAAAAGGTTAACAATGATAGAATACATCAGTATAGTTAATTAAACAGCAATAAAAACACTTTTTTTTTTTTGACAAAAGTAGCAGCAGCATAGGGTATCTCTTAAGTAGTTCTTCAAATAGTTCAATAGAGCTGTGGAACTATAGGTGGCAGTGATGGTGTATTTAGTTCTAGGAGAGTAGGAAATGGTATTAGAAGGATTAGTTAGGATGGGAACAGGAGCACTTCCATTGTGAAGTTAGGTATGAGTGTAGCAAGGTTTTAAATGAGGAGAGACTGCTGGTGATGCAGATAGGAGATGGTAGAGAATTCCAGTGGCATGCAAGAGAGAAGGACATTAGGTGATTCCCATCTGGACATGTGGGTTTGTGCAATTTAATTAGTTTTTGGGAATTAGATCTTAGAAGTTGTTCTGGTTCATGCATTTCAAAGGTAGTGGCTAGGGCGGGGCAAAGAGAGGGGTTGTAAATGAGTTTGTGTGCTTGGATGAGTTGGGTATAAGTAAGGCGGTTAGGTATCTCAAGCCAGTTTAGTTGGTGAAGAGAATTAGAATGATGAGAAATGCCTCTGTGACCTGCCGCAAATTTTGATATCTTGTTATAGCAAGAGGAGAGTTTTTTTTTGAGGGAGGATTGCAGGCTGATGAAGATAGATGCCCCATATAGGAGGGATAGGATGAGAGAAGTATTGGCTAGTATGAGCCTAGTGGGAGGAGAGATATAACAATTATGGCGGTATTGCATACTAAGTTTTTTGTGTTTTTTTTTTTATATTTACTTGTAAATGTTTGTCGAATTTTAGTTGATCATCTGTAAGTACTCCTAGTAGTTTAGTGTCAGAGACTATTTCTAGGGGAGTATTGTTTTTGCTGGTGATTATGAATGAGTGTTTATCTAGGGAGGAGGTTTTGGAGGCAGTGAATAACATAATTGCAGTTTTGGTTGCATTAAGAGCCAGATGGTTGTCTAGCATCCACTGCTCAGTAGAGGAGAAGGCACTTTGGCTAAGCTTATTTAGAGTGAAGATCGAAGGGGAGGAGCAGATAATGGTAGAATTGTCGGCATATTGGATGAGGCTGGAGTTTGGAATGGCTTGGTAGAAGTCATTAATGAATATATTGAATAGCAGGGGGCCTAAAATGGAACCTTGGGGGACACCTGTGGAAGTATTAAGGAAGGGTGGAAGTATTAAGGAAGGGTGAAGTGGCGTTATTCCATTTGACTGGTTGTGAGGTAGCTAGAGCACCACTTTAGCTTGGAGTGTTTAGTAAGAAGCAGGTTGTGGGAAATAGTGTTAAACGACTTGGAGAGGTCAAGGGGAAGAGTGGACATGAAATGGCTGGAATAGCGGGCTTTGTTATTGTTTCAAGGAAGGAGAGGAGGGCAGTGGAGGTGCTATGACCGGGTCTAAATCCATGCTGTGTGGTGGTAAGAAGATGGTTATTGATGAGATAGGGTAAGAGTTGTTGGTGGATACATTTTTTAAGATGCTTAGAAATAGGGGATAAGATAGCAATATGGCAGACGTTTGGAATATCATTATTATTGCCTTCTTTATGTAGAGGAATAATAAAGGATTTCTTCCAGAGAAAAAGACCGGTTATTAGTATGCTGATAAGGAGAGCAATGGCTTCTGCGGCTACTATTAGGAAGTAGGAGGGAATTTCATCAGGGGCATTGGAACCAGGTTTTAATATTAGGAGAAGTTTTTTTATGGTGGCTATAGAGTTGTGATTGATAGAGAATGATGGAGGTTGGGGGCAAGGGATGCTAGAGGAGGAGGAAGGGATGGGTGCAGGCTGAGGAGGGGTCATAGAGGTAGTGATAAAGGATGATGTTAGCTTGCTTATGGACTCTATATGAAGAAAGAGTTAAATTGGGTGGCTACATGTCAGAGGCATCTGAGTTAGGGCCAGGGTTTTCTTTTTTTCCAGGGTTGAGGAGAGATGAGATTCTTTTCTAAAATAGTTTGGGATTGGTATTGTGGTTGGTTTGGAGAGTGGAGAAATAGGCTTTGCGGTCTGAGTTAATACGTTTTTTGACTTTATTTTGTAGTGTTTTATATTCGTTAAGGGTGATAGTGGTTTTATTTTTATGGTAATGTGTCCAGGCTTTGCCACAGAATCGCATAGTAGCTAAGGTGTTTTTGGTTAACCGGGGTACAGGGTTACTTTTTGTACATTTTGTTTTTAGAGGGGCAAGAGCAGGTTTGTGAAAATAGAGTTAAAGTAGGAGAGGGCATTATCTAGGGGAAGAGTCTTTAATGGGTTCCAGTTTGTGCTTTTTAGTGCATTTGAGAAGGTTTCAGAATTAAAGTTCTTTAGGCAGAGAGTAGAAATATAGGTGTCAGTTAGTTGTATGGAAGAGGGGAGATGGTGGGCAAAAGTGGGGGAGTAGTCAGCTAGTGGGTCTTGGAGAATACCACTATAAAAGATATAGTGAGGATGGGATACTAGAATCCAGTCTATTGTGCTTCCAGTAATGGAGTTCTTGGAAGGTCTGGTGGTGGAATTGATTAGTTGTGTAAAGTTATATAAGTTAATATTGAGTGAGTTAGTGGGAGATTGGATTGTGGCCCAGTTTATGTTCATGTCCCCCAGGATTATGGTTTTGTGAGTAATGTTGTTGGAGACCCAGGAGAGAATATCTTCAAGGGATGAGATATTGTCACCAGGGGGATATAGAGGGAGAGAACAAATATGAGTTTATGCTTGTTTAGGTGGAGTAGGGCTGGTATCATTTCTGCCTTGCCAAATTTGGGAAAGGGTTTGGTATAGGGGGTGACTAAGAGGGATGCTGAGTAAAGGAGTGCTACACTCCCCCCTTTTTGGTGTTCTGTCATTCCTTAACATGCGGTAGTTGGGAGTAGTTATTTCAGAATCTTTTATATGGGGCTTAAGCCAGGTTTCTGAGATGGAGAAAATATTGGGCTGGTTATGTAGAAGCCAGGCATGAAGGATTGGAATTTTGTTACATAGGCTCTGAGCATTTAGAGCTGAGAAGTGGGGGGGGTTGCCTATTGCTTGGGGGGGTGGGGGTTGGAGGGCTGGATTCAGTGTGGTAGAGGGGGCCTGGGTTTGGGTGGATGTCCACGGAGACAAGGATAGAGATAAGATGATGGATAAGGTATTTGGTTTGTGTAGTATACAGGTAGATAGTTTTGTGGACATTAGACTAGTGTAATTGGGAACAGTGTTTTTAGAGTTAGGTAGGAGTCTATAGGGGAAGAGCATGCTAGCATTGAGGGGTTAGAGACTGGGAGATATAAGGGTAACAGTAAATTGTACTTTGTAGATGTTGGGGTAGTGGTGTGAAATGGGTGGGAGTGGTTTGCATTAGTAGGGTGGGTGATATAGTTTAGGTAAGTTAAGGTAATTGGAAGTATTATTTGAGTAAGTAGGGATAGAGGCTTGAGGGTCATGATGTTGCTTTTAGGATAGTAGTAAGGGGTGAGTTAAGTTGGGAAGTTTGTTTATTTGATTAAGAGATTATGGTTTAGGTTAATTGTTTGGTAGTTTATCGGGCTAAGTAGTGTTTGGCACTAAACTCTGAAGGGTAGGCTTACTTAAATGGATGAACTGTGGGAGGGGATTTTGGGGGTATGATGGGTAGTTTGGATTGGATAGTGGAAGTGTTGGGAGTGGTTAGCTAAGTATAAGTGTAGAACCAAGGGAAGGAAGAATCAAGGTAAAAGAACAAAAAAAAAAACAATCAGTGGACTGGAAGGTAAGTTCAGAGGAAATTATGCAACGTTCTAGCAGTAGTATAGGGAAAGGATTAGAGTGGTTCAGAGAGGTAAAGATGGTGCTGCAGTAAGGAAGGGAAAGTTAAAGAGTCTGGGGGAGGGGGTTGGAAAGAAAATAAAGTGAAAGAAACTGGGGGAGGGATTGGAGTGAGAGTGGAGATGGATGTCACAGTGGCCTAGCTGGTTGGAACCAGTACTGACAGGCCCAGGTCAGAAGTGTGAAACAGCACTGAAAATAATCAGAAAGGAAGCAACTGTGAAAATCAGAGCTGAAGATGTAAAAAGAGAGCAAGCCAGAGATGGAAATGTTGCAGATATAAATTTAAAAACAGGAGACAAAGGGTACAGAAAACGTACTAGGGGTTAAATAATACTCTAGAATGGAGCTAGCAACATTAAACCTACATATACTGGAACTATTGAGAGTTAAAATAACATTAAACTAAAAGCTATTGGTACTATTGTTAAAACAGCAAGGAGTGATGTTTCTAAGTTGCTGTCAACCTGTTTGTTGCTTTTTGTGTCTGTATGTGAGAGTCTAGCTCAAGTCTAGCTCAAATGTTAATGTGTGACTACATCTCTCACATATTATAAGCCAGAGCACATTTAACTCCACCATCCTCCTTCCTCTGTACTCCATTTTCTTTCTCCTTCCACCTTCCTGCAACTTTCCTGTCCTATATTGTACATACCCAGAGCTCTCCTCTAGGTATTAATCTGTACAAAACTGCTCCAAATGGCTTTCTTTGTCCTTCCCTTGTCTAAAACTGTTCAGAGGGAATGTTATTCTACACAACCAATGGCTCTTGTGTTTATTTCCCATTTAATCCTGCTGAAAAGTGTGCAGAAGTGCTGTTCTAGCATAAAAGCACTTAATACTGATTATAGTTTATCTAAAAAAATCCACAAGCACTGTTAGAGGTGTGTAGCACTTAAAGCAATGCTTAGTATAGACAAAGCTTTAAAAGCACTGACTGCAGTCACTAAATAAAAAAAAAATGTTGGTAGTCTAATGGAATGACGGATGCTTTAAAGTGCTGTTTTAGTAGGTGATAATACTTAACAGCAATGATTACAATTTCCCAGTGGATTCTCACTGGGCAAGCACTAAAACATAGTGCTTTGTGTGACTGTTTCAAACCACTGCTTTTTATATTGGCATCCTTTCTGTGGTGCCCTTTCATGTTGCTAACCAACATCTGCCAGACAGCAGTTATAGTGATAATGCCTCACCTATAGCTAGCCTGATCTTGTAACTACTATTCCAAATTACTGGATATAGATTAATGGTTATTTCTCATAACAGATTAGCCAATGCCATCTTTGTCTTCTTTGTAACTTAGGATGGAGAGCGATGGACTGGAAATGTGAGAGAAAAGTGCAGCAACGTGAACAGGGGATCAGATCCATCAATGTATGCTTTCATACTTATGACACAAGTAACCAGAGTACAGATAAGTTACACTTGAGCACAAATGACACTGATGTGCGGAAAATGTGCATTCTTTAAAACTATTTATGCTTTAGGTTGTCCACCCAGGACTGCACATCTGTTCTAGGATAAATAGCAAGTGCAGGATAATTTTTTTCAGAATTTTTAAGAAAAGCAAGGGGGCTCTTTAGACATGATGTTTTTGGAGTGACTGTTTGACAGTGGGATGAGCATGCAGCTGCACCTTACCTCTCAGCCTCTTCTGGAAGAAATCTGGACAAAGCTTAAAGTAATGGGAGGACAAAGGCCCAAATATATGGACACATTTTTGAAGATTCATCTTGCAAGTTAAGAAAGTTACTAATAACAAGTTCTGTGTTAGAATGCATTTTCTGAGAGATATGAAGTTTAAAACTCATTAGTATGTCATTATTTAGTCACTTCAGTCCTCAGTGATTTGCCAGAAAAGCATACATTTTATGAGAAACAGACCAAAAACATGAGGCAAAAGTCTGACATTCTGTGCAAATCTGACCAAAGAATTAGTTTGGGTTCTTCTGCACTGCTCTGCCAAATTTCATGCCATTGATTTCTCTGCTTGTGACACTACTGACTTCCAAAATTTATTATGGCTTGACAGAAGTTTGGCCTGGGAATATCTATGATGTTATGCCTTATGAGTTGGTATAATTTTTTACCAAGTCTTCTGAGGTTTATGTAAACCTCCAGCATGGAAAGAAGTTGAATGGTCTTCCAGTCCCCATCATGCCATGCAGTTGAATTTACAAACAGATGTCAGTGCTTTGGCAAAACACTTCTGATACCCACCCCACCTCTACCACTACCAAATTATTTTAGAAGCTAAGGAGAACTGCTTAACAAGGAAAGTATGAGGTGGTTGCTCCTCCTACAGAAAGGTATGACCAGGTTTTCTTCCATTAGGAAAAGGATCTTGTTAATTAAGTAGTTTCTGCCAGTACAAAGATTGTGGCCTATATTACAATGCAGGCAACCCAGAAGTGAGTACTAGACCCAGCACCCATGGAGCTGTCTATAGAAGAAAGACTGAACAGCCAGTAACCAGAGTTCTTATCTTAGGGTAGGGAAGAGTGAGGTCTTTGTCACAAGAATGCTTTGATGTGGAGACTAATCTGCTAGCAATAGGAACATATAATGCTGGCTGAACCAGTGTGAAGACCAAATATTATAAAACGATACTGAAGGTGTGGAGACACCAATAGGGTTGACATGTTTACGCATTTCATATTTAGTATATGGGAATAATAGGAGCAAAAATAAAATTTCCACATCAGCTATGGATGATAGCCACCTGGTACTCACCTCTCAACTCCTGCTACTGCATCAATAAGTGTGGCTGCTCAAGGGCTAATCTCAGAGAAGGATAACCCAAGGGGTAAACCAGGATGCTGTCTCAGATAAAATGGGGAAATTAATAGGTCAGCAAGAGGATCATATTATAATAATAGGTTCATAGGTTGGTATTAGGCTATCGGCCCTAAGGCCTATGCAAGCCTAGTCATAACAATTCCCTGGAAATTTTTTCCCACAATATTTACTTCTCTGGGCCCCTCTAGCAGGGCGACTGACATGATCCCCAGGGTGAATTTCCTATCTCCCATCCAATCATCAAGATTCCTTTTGAAGAGGGCCAATGAGGTGTTCTGCTTGACATGTATGGGCAGTCTATTCCAGAATATGGGGAGTCTCTGAGTCAGGAACCTATCCCTCCAGCATGTTTTGTTCATTGTGATGATAAGGTTTAGATCCCTGGAGCATGTGGCTCTGAGGGATTGGGATTTCTTTAAGTGGAGCATGTCCAACAGCTCACGGTTTGACATGGCCTTGTATGTTAAGCAGAGATCGCCTCTGAGTAGATGATATGCCACAGAGTATAGCTGGAGTTTTTTTAGACGGTCAGCATATGGCATCTGCTTTACGCCTGTGATTCTTTTAGTGAGGTATTTCTGTGGCATTTCCAGCTGTTGCAGATGTCTTGTGAGGTACATACCATATGGGGCATTATACTCTATAATGGGTCTAATGAGGGATGAGTACAGTGGGACAATGACCTCCTTTTTTCTGGATGAAAAGCCCTTAGTGATGAGGTGTGCCACGTAGAAGGATTTCCTGACTGTTGTGGCGATGTGGTTATCGAAAGTGAGACCACTGTCCACTTGTGTCCCTAAGTCTCTCATCACACTTTCGATGTTTAGTGTCCTGCCACCTATGTGGTAGTTCATGGGTACATGTTTTTTTCCAAAGGGGATGACTATACATTTCTTGGCATTAAGCTTGAGCCCATGGCTCTGGCACCAGGCATCTGTTTCTGTAAGGCCCTTTTGTAGAATATCCACATCATTTGGAGATTCAATAATGGCTCTCAGTTTGCAGTCATCCCTTAATGTTGGCCTGTACTTCAGAGAAGTAGATGCCAAACAAGAGTGGTCCCAGGACTGAACCCTGAGGTACTCCACTTGTCACTTGTCTGGAGCTGGATTTGGAGTCAGCTACTTTTACAGTCTGGGTTCTGTCAGTAAGCCAGTTGGCAACCCATCGAGTGACATAGGGATTTATGCCCAGCTTAGTAAGTTTATCTATGATTCCAGAGTGGGAGATGGTGTCGAAGGCCTTGGCGAGGTCCAGATAAGCTGTGTGGACCTACTTACCCTCGTCCACAGCTCTGGAGACCGATTCGAAGAGGTCAATCAGATTCAGGAGACAAGATCGGCCCTTCACAAACCCAAACTGGGTGGGGTCCAGTGTCTGGAGGTTGCCAATATCTTTGTTTATAAGTTCCATGATAATGCGTTCCATGCCCTTGCAGATCAGGCTAGTCAGACTGATGGGACGGTAGTTCCCGAGATCCAAGGTGGATCCTCCCTTGTGGAGCAGGATAACTGTAGCTGTGCACCACTCAGTGGGCATGAAGCCTGAGGTGAGGCTATGATTAAACATGACACTTAGGTGGGGTGCCAGTTCATTTTGTAGTTCATGTAGTACACAGCCTGGGATGTCATCTGGTCCCATGGATGCTGTATTCTTAGCTTTGGAGAATGCTGTTTCTACCTGTGTGGCTGTGATTATCAGAATTTGGCAATCTTTTGGTATTGAGATGAGCCCTTTAGGGGGTGAGAGGGGAGTGAAGTTGGCACTAAATCGATCTGCCAGGATATTGGCAATATCCTTGGGATCAGTATATTTAATGCCATTCTGTTGTAGTTCAGAGCAGATCTGAGCATTGCCATTTAGATTCTTGACATAACTATAGAATGCCTTGTGGTTGTCTTTGGAATCTTTGGCAATTTTATTTTCGTAACTAGCTTTTGAGGATTTTATGAGGGATCTCAGCTTCTTACTGAGGCTCGTGAGGGAGTTTTTTGCATCCTGGGATTTTTCTCTTTTCTGCAACAGTTTCTTCCTTCTGTTGTATAGTTTGTTTATAGCAGGGGACCACCAGATTGGCTTCCTTTTTTTGGAGAAGAGCATCTTGGTTCTATTTGGGATGGCATGATTCATGCACGAGTGGATGTGCTCGTACAGTGTCTTAGTGTAGGATTCTGCAGTCGAACTTCCAGATCCTGTCTGTGTGGGTGTTGTGAAGTTTGTCACTTCTGACTTCAGTAGCATGAAGTTGGCTTTGGAGAAGTTTTTTAAGGAGGTTTCCTTATAGGGGGCTGGGAGTGGAATGTGGATATCAAGGGTGATTTGCTTATGGTCAGACCTGACCAATGAGGGGGTGACCACTGGTGTGGAGCATCTATCTCCCATGTTGGTAATGACCAGGTCTAGGATATTGGAGCCCCTGGTGGGACAGTGGATTAGTTGATCCAGGGCGTTGGAATTTATGAATTCCAAGAACCGTTGGGAAAAGGAGTTGGTACCCGAGTAGTTTTCCCAGTTAATGGCAGGGTAGTTGAAATCACCTAGTATTAGGGTGTTTGGTTGTATCTTAATATTTTCCAGTATGTTTAGGAAGGTGTAGTGAGAATCTTGGGGTATGGTGGGGGATCTGTAGCAAGCTACAATTTGGATTGCAGTCTTACCTAGTGTTAGTTGCACCTGGAGAATTTCAGATGCATTGTGTTGGGCAACTAGCCTGGAGGTGTGAATATCCTTGGTGAATATGGACACTCCTCCACCTTTAGTGTTTCGGTCTTGGTTTTGTGGCCGAAAAGTGTGGTAAGAATTGTAGCCTGGAATTGCAGGGGTGCTCTCTGGAGCCTTGAACCAGGTCTCAGTCACTGCACAGATATCAACGTTCTCCATTTTTAGGAGTGCCGCGAGAGAGTGCATTTTGAGGTTTAGACTTCTAGCACTGAGTAGCATTACCTTCAGATTTTGCATGCTTGTATCTGTTACGGTGGTGGTTTTATCCTTTGAACCTTGCCTAAAAAAGGCACTATAGGGGTGGCAAGAGCCTTAGCCAGTAACCTGAATCCCAGGGGTGACAGGTGCAGACCATCTCTGGCAAAGCATCGTGGTTTGTCGATCATGTCTTCCCAGGCAGACAAATACTGGATCCCCTTTGAATGACACCAGAAGCTTAGCCAATTGTTGAAGTCAATCATTTTGTCCTTATACTGTGGTATCATTCTGGGCGAAGGCAGGATGATACTCAGGGCTAGGGTCATACCTGCCTGGGTCACATGATCCAAGAGCTCTTCCATGTCTTTTTTCATGTAGTCCAGGGAGGTACGTCTCAAGTCATTTACTCCAGCATGGACAATGACAGTCTTATTTGTACTTGTTGTGGAGTGACTTGAGTGCATGCGTTATGTGGCGGATCCTGGCACCCGACAGGCAGCTGACTGTAATTTTATCCTTGTTCAGCCAGGTGAGTGGGACATCAGTGTGCCTGACTATAGAGTCACCTATGACTAAAGTGTTGGGTACATTATCTTGCCTTAGGGGCTGTTGCTGGGTGGCACAATAGTGTTGTGAGCTATGCGTCACCCAAGGGGTAAACTGGGATGTCTCCTCAGATAGGTTGGAGGAATGAATAAGTCAGTAAAGGTTCAAGGGGGCAAGATGGTCAAGTTGTTGATGGAAAAATGGTCTAGTTGAGTGACTCAAGAACCTGAAAGAATTTACACTTCCTGTCCAAGAGAATCCATTAAAAACAATGATGATGGTAGACTGGTTAACCTTGTACCTGACCACCTAAATGTTTATGAAGTGACCACTTTCATCAGCTGTCAGGATCACGACATCATGCATTTTGCCAGCCCTATTAGTGATGACTAGGTAAGGAGACAACTGACTACCTGAAGACATGTTGATCTTAGCTGGCTCCTTGACTTGAAGCAAGAAGTTAACATCAGAGAAGAAATATGTAAGCTGAGATTCCAGGGTGTCTATGAGCATAAATGTTGAAATGAACAAACATCATACAACTGTTCCTGTGAGCCCAAAAGCTTAAGTCTGACCAAAGATCCTCAAGTTGCCTAAGAATGGCTATTAGGTGAATCATAACAAGTGTCATTAACCAGTTTGCTATATATCCCCACTATGACCTCTGTGACCAGTCAGTCAAAAGCTCATTTATCAGCTAACTGGCGCAATCCAAAACATAGTACAAGTTAGATAATCATTGATCACATGACTCCCCATGCCTCTTCTTTCTTCATATTCATTATGCTTCACAAAGGCAAAGACGTGACATTATATCTAGGAAAAAAGAGGAAAGAACTTTCTGCCTTGGTTCCAAAAATTCCATGACATCATACTTAAACTTATTATGACTCAAATTCCTCAAATTTGTTGATGCAAGCAATATTTAAGTCCACCAGTTTAAGACCACCATGGATTCTATAGTAAAGTAACGAGTGTTGCTCACTAGTCAAGATGGGTTAAGCAGGTGTGGGTAATAGCAGGGTGAGAGGAAAGACTGGATTAACCTGCAAAAAAGTGTGATGAATCAAAGTGCAAAATGCAAAATCCAGTAACTAAGCAACATTTTTATAAAAGGGATAGAATGTCCATCTGCATGAACCCACATCTTTGTAGCTGGAGTGACACTACTCTGAAGTAAACATGCCAGTGCAGGCTATAGTGTCACAGCTATGGAAACCGGTAACATTCGGAAGAGACAAGGCCTGAGGTACCAGTAGGTGGATGGTTCTCATAAGACCATTGGCTAAATGACTGAAAATCAAGCCAGACTCTTGAAAGCTACAAAAGACTGAAACTCAAAATCCTAAAATAATAAAGAAAGTTTATGTAAAATATACAAGATAATATAAACTTAAAAATTACCAAATGAAAACGAATAATGTTTTGCATGATGCCAAGCTGCTTTTACCCAACAAAGACAATGAAATGAGTCATGCATCTAAGCTAATTTGGGAGGAGCATTGTTTTTGCTGTGCTGTATTTGAACATTGCTCTTTTGTGCATCTGTTCTGTTTTCTTGTGTGATCATAACTCCCATAACATTCCAACTGACATGTACTTACAACAGAACTGGCTTATAAACCTCATACTGTTTTAATGCACCTGCTTCTCTAACTTTCTTAGAGGCATAATTATGTAACAATTACTAGGGTCAAACTTTGCAAGATGCATCATTCCTGGAAACTTCTGAAATGCTTGACTATCTTCTGGCTTTGGCATTTGAACAGTTACTCAGACCATCTGATAAAAGACTATGATTTGCATTTCAAACTTCTAGCACTTATTTAACATGTAAGATTCATTCTTACATAACAAAAAATCTCGCTGTCTTAGTTATGCAGCTTAGTTATACTCTTGTCTCTTTTTGTGCTCTTCTTGTATCTGACTCCTGTTTATAATAAAATATATATATTTCTGCTTCTCAGTGTTAGTGGTGCTCCAGTTAATTAATATCTAATCCATAGCCATTTCTGTCTCTGACAGTAATCTGCAGACATTAGCAATTAAATTACTTTCTCAACGGGAAAAAAATGATGCATAGCATAATGCATGAAATAATGTACAATTTACGTTGCAAAAAAGATGACAATTTGAACAAATCAACAGAAACCTGTACTATAAATCTCCTAGAATATTAATACAAAGTCTTAATCACCCCAGCACAAATCCCTTTGCCACATTGTCAGCCTTGCTATCTGGAATTTTGTAAATAATTATATGTCATTTGTGAATATTAATATGATTTATATAGACATGTAACAAAAGGAGATGCTGCCAGCCAGCTATCTGGAATTTTGCAAATAGTTACATGTCATTTGTCATTTGTGAATACCAGCATGATGCAATTGCTTTTGTTAACATTATACTAGAACTGTATGTTATGTGTGTATCAAACTGCTGGTATAAAAGTATGTGTTGAACAGGTTTTGTACAGGACTGAGCTTCAAAGATGTATTCACAGTGTACCTACCCTACTGGAGCATAGAAGATTAACTTGCAAGACTTCAAGACAATAGTTGAAATTAAACTGTTTTATGATTGTGCTACAAAAGTTAGTTTTAATGCAGCAAGGAGACAGGATGACTAGAACTAGGGTGCCGTCTGCATTGTTTTGTAAGTGTTTTATTGTTTCATGTCTTTTGGCAGTTGCAAAGATCTGAGAGATATGATTTTTTCACAGGGAGATGCTAAAATGCGGGCAGTTTCTGGCAATGGGGGTTTCACCTGGGATAGTCAAGTGAAAAAAGTGATGTCATGCTATAAGTATCCCAGCAGTAATATTTGAGAAATTAATTTAAGAAATTTTGTATTTTGCCTTTGACCTAACAAGGACATCCACTCACCACCTTTGCACTTGCCTTGCTGTAAGTAAGTTAACTAGGGTAGAGTAATTTCTCTTAGATACAGTTAGGAATATAGTGGAGTATAGCTTAGATGTTTTCGTTATTTATTTGAGACTGTCCTGCAATGTTGTTTTAAATATTTCCTGTGATTTTGAACTCTGAAGTAACTGTGTTTGTTTACTGAGTATTGTCTTGCTCTTTTATTATTTATTATTAAATACATTTAAACGTATCATTGTGGTTGGTCTGTTTAGAGATATTTAAGCTCTTCAAGTACTTGCATATCTTAATTGATGACACTGTGCTGGCCACTCCAAATAACCTGGTCTTGGTCAAACTACCATTTGGATTAACAGTAACATTACACAGTAATATTGGGCATCCTTTGATAAGGGCCTTAGACTAGCTGATAAGGAGCTGGCTGTTGGCAATGAAAACTACCTTATAGTCTGTGCAGAAGGGGCATAGGAAGTAAACTTGTGCCAGTCTTTCCCAGGTGTTATCAAATCTCAAAGTGTGTCTGTCAGCTACTTGGTCCAGGACATGAAGCACTGGTTGGACAGAGAGAGTGCTGGAGGTCTTAGCTTGGCCACTCAGCTGAGATCTCAACTCTATAGCTGTGCCAGTGCGGAGACTTACTGGGGATCTGGAGAAAGAGGGAGAAACCCGTCCCAGACTGATTGTGATCTCTGTGTTCTCTTAAAGGAAATTGCACTTTACTGTGTGTGTACTTGTCATCCTCCCAGTGGTGTGGACTAAGGTTCCTTGATTACTGGACCAGTGTTGGTATGTCACATATTAAATGGTGGGCAGTGGTGGGATATCCACATCACATATTAATTGGCTTGTAGTGGTGTGGATATTGAATTCCTGTAGACTGTAAACAGTGGTCACTGAAGGTGTTTGTACTCTCAATCAGCCACACAGCGAACATTCAGTTTCATATCACAATTTTTTTATTTATTTTTTTGTTAGCTTGGTTACTCTGAGAGAGCAGGCAAGCATGTCAGCAGAGGAGTATGGCAAGCTGACAAGGAGCCAGTTGGCTGAGATGTGCCAGGCTAAAGGACTGGCGAATGCCAACCTGACTAAAGCAGAAACAATTGCAGCTTTAGACACAGCTGAATCACAGAATAGCAATCAGGAGGACAATCAGACTGGCCTTGGGAATGTACAACTCTCAGAAAATGGGCAGTACAACCTTCCCACAGAGGACTTCAAAACTCATCTAGAGTTAAAGAGACTATAACTGGAGGCCAAGCATTTGGAAATAGAAGGAACAGAAAAACTGAGATGCCTGGACGCTGAGGAAAATGAGAACCTGAGATGTCTTGAGGCTGAGGAAAATGAAAAACTGTGACATCTGGAAGCTGAGGAGAATGAGAGGCAAGGGCAACATGAAAAGGAGATGCTGACTCATTGCCAGGGTCATGGAGGTAATGAGGAAGGGAGTAACTGAACCCCAGAAGCAACGAAGGTCAGTAAATTACTTCCAGAATTTACAGAGGGGGATAATTTTGATGGTTTCAAAAATATGTTTGAAAGAGTATGTAAACAGTATAATGTTGACCAAGGGCTCTGGGTATGGTTCCTGACCCCCTTACTCCATGGTAAAACTCTAACTGCTATTTAGAAATTGCCTGATACTGATTACTTAAATTATACTACTATAAAAAACTGTATTTTAGAATGTTTTAAGTTAACACCTGAAGCTTACAGGAAATGTTTGTGAGCATACACACAAGACAGATGAAAGTGTGTGTGAATATATTGCTGAACTAAGCACATATTTTCATAAGTGGGTGAGTGGATGTCAGGTCAACACTTTTGAAGGGCTGACAGACCTTTTGGTGAGGGAACAAGCCCTTAACACTTTGCCTGAGGACATGAGAGTCTGATTAGCGGATAGAGAATTTTACACAGCAGAAGAGTTGGGAAAAAAGGGAGCCCTATACCTAGCAAGCAGGGCATCACTGCACAGGAAAGGGATACATAGAGCTGCTCATTGGTCTAAGGGAACCCATGGCGGGCAGCCTAGACCACCCCAACAGAGTCCACCAGTAGCAGGAGAAGCCACTAGTCCAGGTACACATCCAGGACCAAGGGTTACGTTTTCAAATGCAACCAGTGGGGACGTGTAGCATATAGACGTCCATGGAGGCAAGGTGGGAAACAAAAGGTGGGAGTGCCAGTAAGTGGGAATGACAGAATGCCAGCAGTAAGTTGTCTGCAGACAACAAGAGTACCAAACTACCACAAGAGTTTATATCCTATCTTAGTAGATGGAAAAGAGGCCATTGCTAAGAGAGGCACAGCCTCTGACATAACCATTGTGAAGCCTGCAATGGTTAAAGAGAAGCACTACTTGCTTGAGCAGTCTACTCCAGTCAGAGCTTTAGGAGGCACCCCATTCCAAATACCTTTGGCTACAGTTCACCTTGACTGGGAGGGTAGAAAAGTAAGCAGCAAGTAGGTGTTTTTGAGGATATCCATGCAGATGCCTGATAAGGAATGATTTTGATAATGCAGTACCTTGTGTGCATGCAGTTATACCCAGTCAGGCTTGGAGACAAGTATGTGGGGTCTGATAGCCAGGGGGAGACCCAGACAGACCACACACTTGCAGCCAGGACTGGTGAGGTGGTTGCTTCAGGGATGGGAGCTACCCTGTAGCAGTGAGACTGAAGGTAAGCCACAGCTACTTGTGGGCACTGATGTTCCCTTGGAGACAGAGTGATTACAAGGCCAGAGGTGAGCAGTAGTACCCAGGCTGACAGTGAGGGACTTCTGTCAGAGAATGCCTGCCTTCCTGTGGAAGGGGAGCTGGGAAGGGTTACAAAGAGAGAGTTGAGACAGGCTCAGCTCTCAGACCCTTCATTACAAGGCCTGAGGGAGGTAGATAGTGATGCACCTGATTCTCAAGGGAAGGGGGAATCTGTATACTGGGCCAAAGAGTTACTTTATAGAGAGTGGACCCCTGAGGGAGGACTAGAGGGTGAGAGATTACAGCAGTTGGTAGTGCCTAGAGCCTGCCATCTGGCATTTCTAGACATAGCCCATGATATTCCCTTTGCAGGTCATATGGGCATAAAATGTACAAAGAGACATATTGCGCAGAATGTCTATTGGCCTGGGATTTCTAGAGATGTAACAGGGTACTGCAGGAACTGTGGGCAGTGCCAAAAGGTATGCAAAGCAGGGGACAAGGTCAAAGCTCCTTTGATGCCTTTGCCTGTGATGTATGACCCATTTCAGATGGTAGTTATGGATATTGTGGGGCCTCTGATTACCCCAAGTTCCACAGGAAAGGAGTATATCTTAGTGGTAGTAGATTATGCTACCAGATACCCTGAGGCAGTGGCACTGCCCTCCACTGAGGTAGAAAAAGTGGCAAATGCTTTGTTAGAGATTTTCAGCAGGGTAGGTTTTCCAAAAGAACTACTGACTGACAGAGGTGCCAATTTCATGTCAGATCTGCTGGCTTGCCTGTGGAAGCACTGTGGGCTGAAGCACCTAAAGACTACCCTCTACGATCCCCAAACTAATGGTCTGATTGAGAGGTTAAATTCTACACTAAAGGCCATGCTACAGGCATTTGCAGACCAGTTTAGGAGGGAGTGGGAAAATATTTGCCCCATCTGTTGTTTGCTTACAGGGAGGTGCCCCAGGAATCCACAGGTTTTTCATCATTTAAGTTACTGTATGGGCATAGGGTGAGGGGACCTCTATATCTGATTCCTGATGAATGGGAGGGTGAGTGTGAATTGCACAAGGAGTCTGTTGTGGCATATGTCCTAAACCTTAGGACAAGGCTCAGGGAACTCATGGGCTTGGCAAAAGCCCAACAGCAGAAAAAGGTCTGGTATGACAGGAATGCTCAAGCTTGAGAGCATGCTGTAGGGCAGCTGGTAACGGTTCTCATTCCTGTCAGACACAACAAGCTGCAGGCGCCTTGGGAGGGACCCTTCAAGGTGGTAAGGAAGGTCAGTGATGTTAACTACATGGTAAAACTGCTAGACAGGAGGCAGGAGGCAAGGGCATAAACTGTACCATATTAACATGATGAAATCTTACCATGATAGGGAGGCCTTTTTGCTGAGTATTTGCAGTACAAGGCAAGAGAAGTCTGAAGGGGATGTATGGCTACAGGGAGTCAGCCAGGAAAATCCCAAATACCAGTACGATGCAATTGCTTGTCTTACCACTATATTAGTACTGTATGTTATGTCTATATCAAACTGCCAGTACAAACGTATACGTTGAACAGGGTTTGTACAGTACTGAGCTTCAAATATGTATCCGCAGTGTACCCTACTGGAACATAGAAGACTAACTTGCAAAACATCAAGAAAATAGTTGAAAGTAAATTGTTTTATGATTGTGCTATAAAAGTTAGTTTCAATGCAGCAAGGAGACAGTATGACTAGAACTACAGTGCCGCCGTCTGCATTGTTTTGTAAGTGTTTTATGTCTTCCAGCAGTTGCACATATCTGAGAGATATGTATTTTTCACAGGGAGATGCTGAAATATTACCAGTTTCTGACAATGAGGGGTTTCACCTGGGATAGTCTGGTGACAAACAGTGATGTCATGCTGCAAGTATCCCAGCAGCAATATATGAAAATTAATTTAAGAACTCTGAGAGAGAGAGAGAGAGAGAGAGAGACAGCATATTGTATTTTCTCTTTTTTACCTAATAAGAACATTCACTGACCAGCTCTGCACTTGTCTTGCTGTAGGTAAGTCTAGGGTACAGTAATTTCTCTTAGATACAGTTAGGAATATAGTGAAGTATAGCTCAGATGTTTTGTTTATTTAATTGAGACTGTCCTGCAATGTTGTTTTAAATGTTCCCTGTGATTTTGAACTCTGAAGTAACTGTGTTTGTTTACTGAGTATTGTCTTGTTCTTTTATTATTTATTATTAAATATATTTAAACCTATCATTGTAGTTAGTCTGCTTAGAGATATTTAAGCTGTTAGGGTACTTGTAGATCTTATTTGGCGACACTGCACAGGCCACTCCTAATAGCCTGGTCTTGGTCAAACTACCATTTGTATTAACAGTAACATTACACAGTAAGATTGGACACCCATTGCTAAGGGCCTTAAAGGAAAAATGAAAAAAACAATGGTTAGACCACAGCTGAAGATATAAAAATCAAATTCTCCACGCCAGGAAATAAATCACTTGCAGCTTCACAGTAGTGCCCTTTATAAAACCAAAAGTTGTGACTGAGATGTAGTAGTCAAAGTAGGAAACAATTCACTTGCAGTTTCACTCCAGCTGCCCTTTATTAAACAAAAGTAAGAGCTTTCGCAATCTAAATCAACTGATTGCTTCTTCAGACTCATAAAAAACAGTTAAAACAATGATATTTAAAATATGTTTCAAGCAATGAAAACACATATAGAACTATGACAGACTAATTAAAGTTACATACATCAGTATATCAATTTGCCTTGTATTCTGCATAAAATAAAATAAAATATGCATATAACAAACACATTTATGTAGTAATCCATATTATTCAGTGTTTTAGTGGTCTATATTTTAAAAATGGTTTCAAGGAAACAGCGTTGTTCAATCCAGGAGACCTATCTGCCTGAAGTAATAAAATCCATCTTTCTTCTGCTTCCTCTACCTTATTCCTTATATCACCTCCCCTCTTACTTTTGTTTATTATTTCTAAAACCATGAAATTAAAAATATGCTTCCTATCTTCTTCTTCCACATGTTTTGCTAAAGCACTTGTGTCTTTTTTATTTTTTATGTCTCTGAGGTGTTCAAGGATACGTTCCTTTAGACACCTATTGGTTTTGCCTATATAAAAGGCATGACATACAGTGCAGAAACTGAAATAAACCAAGTTTTGTGTTCTACGGTCAGCATAAAAATCTATATCAGTTATAAATCCCAGTATAGGATGTTTATATGTAGATTTATTATACAGATAATCACATGCTGTACAATTTCTGCAAGGAAAAGTCCCCTGCCTATCTGATTGTATCATTCCTTCATTGTTTCTAAATCTATAACAGAGTTGCCTTTTTAAAAAGCGCTTACTTTTGTTTAATAAAGGGCAGCTGGAGTGAAACTGCAAGTGAATAGTTTCCTACTTTGACTACTACATCTCAGTCACAACTTTTGGTTTTATGAAGGGCACTACTGTGAAGCTGCAAGTGATTTATTTCCTGGCGTGGAGAATTCCATTTTTATATCTTCAGCTGTGGTCTAACCATTGTTTTTTTTCATTTTTTCGCTTGAGGTGTATACCAGGCGTTTACCCAGCTTTTGTATTCTTTCACTTGTTTTAAGGGCCTTAAAGGGTCTGATAAGGAGCTAGCTGGTGGCATTGAAAACTACCTTATAGTCCGGGAAGAAGGGTGCATAGCAAGTAAACCTGTGCCAGCTTTTCTGAGGTGTGTGTGTATATAAATCAAATCACAAAGTGTGTGTGTGTGTCAGCTACTTGGGCAGGGACACGAAGCACTGGTTGGATAGAGAGGGTGCTGGAGGTCTTAGCTTGGCCACTCAGCTGAGATCTCAAATCTATAGCTGTGCCAGTGGGGAGTCTTACTGGGGATCTGGAGAAAGAGGGAGAAACCAGCCCCAGACTGACTGTGATCTCTGTGTGCTTTTAAAGGAAACTGCACCTTACTGTGTGTGTGTGTGTGTGTGTGTGTGTGTGTGTGTGTGTGTGTGTGTGTGTGTGTGTGTGTGTGTGTGTGTGTGTGTGTACTTGTCATCCTCCCAGTGTGTACATTCCCCTCTGTTGCTAGTGGTGAGGACTGATGCTCCTTGATTACTGGACCAGTGTTCGGGTGTCACACCTTTAATACATGTAATTATCTAAAACTACAATGCCCTGAATCAGGTATTTATTTAAAATGGCAGAAAGAAAAAATAAAATAATTGACAGTTTATTTGATTTTATAACTGTGAAGTTGTAATCTTCTTTTCCTTTCTGCACACAGAACATGCCAAGATGTGACACTGATAAACAGTATTTCTCCTGACATTGATCCAGTAGTCAGCTTTTTTTTCTTAGTGTTTTAGTGTACACAAAAGAAGGCTTCACATATGAATAGAATTTGTACAAAGCAATCTGACAACAGTATTCCTTTTAGTAATTTTGTGGACACTAAGCAAAGATCAAAAATGTTAATTATACCCTTTCCATTCAACTATTGCAGGCTTACAGAATTCAGTAATCCCTATGCATAAACATTTATTTATATACATACATACTCTCTCTCTCTCTCTCTATATATATATATATATATATATATATATATATATATATATATATATAATGATAGATATTACCTCCATAGGGCAGTCTAACACTGATACATCATTTATTATGTATAAAGGACCTTCCAGTCCATCAATTATTGTGCAATAACTCTTTGGAATACATCTGGTGCTGATGAAGTAACAGTGTGACAATTTATTTATTTATTTTGTATTTATGTATCTACCCATCCTTTGTTGATTGGTATAGTCCCAGAAGACTAGCTTCCTCTTTTCAGGGGGAGACCTACGGTAGTATTTATACTGCTAGGGGACATTTGGCCAGGGCATAGGGGAACTTCCCACACTCATCATTGTTGTGAGTTGGGCACAATTTGGAGGAGCACTTCCTGTTTCAGTTCCAGGTGCATAGACAGCCTGGAGAAATAGCAAGGCAGATGGAGAGAGAAGGAGATGACTGAGTAGTAAAAGTATTGAAGGAGAAAGCAAACAATGAGACTGATGAATGTGTGCAGGATTCCGAGGAGATGTTTCAAAGAAATCTGATTAATGGAGATGACTTAGCAAATGATGAATGTATAATTACAACCTTCCAGTCAGAAGGGTTGCATGATGATTGACTTAAAGAAATAGTGTTGAAAGTGAGGCAGAAAATGAAGGAGATGTTTCCTGGGGGGCTTTATGGAGAAAATACAAAAGGAGGATGCAGAGACAATCCTGAAGAATAGTGGTGAGATGTAAAAGAAAACATATGCAAAGAAAGTAAAAGAAAGCAAAAGTGGAGTACAAGAAAAGAATGTAGAAGAAAATGAACAATGGAAGTATGCAGTAAGGATTCAAAGTAAAGTAAAGAAGACAAAGAAATGGACAGGTATGAAGTGTGGGACAATTTAATAGCTCCTTTGGGTGTAAAAGCACACGAGATAAGAGCATTTATTCTTATTAACAAAGAATATTTTGTGACATTATATTTGAGACTGTTTTTTTAATGGAATTTATTTTAGGAGAATATGAAAAAAAGAAAGACCGTTACCTATGGCATCTTTATTTGATAAAAGCATTTAACAGGGTAACCAAAAAGAAGATTCATGTACAGTTTTGAACAGAGGTAGAAAGAGAGACTTTGAAAGGACATTTGAAAGCTTTATGTAAACAGTACTGGACATTGCAAAATTTTATGACAAAATGGGTTTATTGGCTGGTGACTGGAATTGTAATGTGTTAAAAAGAGAAAGAGAAATAAATATACATATACCAAGCTTGATAAATGTGTAGGGGAAGAAGAGTGTTGTAAAATACTGGGGCAAACCAAAACATTTTTTTTTTTTTGTGGAAAAGAAGGAGATTTGATATGTAATTGTGACAAAAGAATATGTTATATTTGTGAAGAAATGGGACATGATGCAGAAAATGTGAAATGAAATGTTATAAATGTAACAAAATTGGACATTTATAGATGGATTGCAAAAATGAAAATAACAATAAGGGAAAAGAAAAAGAAAGAGAAGAAAATGAACAGAGATAAGAAGTTTTAGAAGTAGTATAAATAGAAGAAAAATTGGATAAGCAAAAAATAATAAAAAAGACATAGAAGAAGGCTCTGAAATAAGTGATAAAGAATACATAAACTGGGAGGTAGTAAAATAGAAAATAATTATATTGGTAAAAGGGTAAAAGACAGAAAAGGAAAATTTAAAGAGAAAAGTACAAAAGAAAAAGGAAATGAATTGGATGACTTGGGATAATGGTTAAGATGTTTGGCTCATAGACAAAAGGTACAGTGTTTGATTCGCATATTTGGGAAGGAATTAGCCATGAATGCATGAAACTATGAATCTAAGGAACAGGGAAAATGAAAATTTTAAACTTCTTTCTGTAAATGTGAATAGCATAAAGAATATAGTAAGAAGAATAGGATATTAGAAGTAACAACAAGATTTTTAACAAATGAAGAAAATTACAGAAAAACTATGGGGAGGAAAGATAATCTGGAATTTGGGAAATGAGAGATGTTCTGGAATAGCTATATTCTGTAGAAATACAGTAAAGATATTAGATGTGACTTTAGCAAAAATGGGAAGATTAACCATTCTAGGTTTAAAATGGAAAGAACAAGTCTACAGAATTATAACGTATGCTTATACTAACTGTAAAGAAAGGGAAAACTTGTTTCATCAGCTTTTAAACTATATAGTGATAAATATGAATATTATAACAACAGGTACTTTAACTGTGATTTAAGAGGCAAGCATAAAAAAAGGAAATGATATAAGAAAAATGCTAGAAGTTATAAGATAGGGTAAGTTAAAATTCATGGACTTACAAAAGAGGTGTGATAGAATAGAAATACATTATTTTATAGTATCAGAAGGTTTAGTTATAGGAGAAGGGGAGGTAGTTAAAAAATGGTTTTTGTATCATCTTTCAATATGTCTAGAGATAAAAGGAAACAATGAATATATTAAAATAGGCAAAGGAATAAAAAGCAGAAAGCATGGAATGAAGAAGGAAAGATTTTAGTAATACAGTTATGGAAAAATCATATTACTATGAGAACATTTTATAAAAATTGGTCTGAATGATGGGTGATATTTAAGGAAAAATACAAAAAATATTTTTACAGTGGCAATATGATGTGAGAAAAGTAAAGAAAGAAAAATATAAACAAGCATATAATGATGCATTGGAAGATTTAGAACATAATGATAGAAAAAGAATTATATGAAAGAAATCAAGAAAACATACAAGAATTTTTATATAAGCAAAGATATTTCTTTACAAGGAAAAGAGAGTATCAGGTTATAGATCCTTGGCTGGTGTGCCTTCTGTGCGGAGTCTGCATGTCCTCCCTGTGGTTGTTTGGGTTTCCTCCTGGTGCTCCAGTTTCCTCCAATATCCCAAAGACATGCTGTAGGTGGAATGAATACTCTAAATTGGCCCTAGGTGTGAGTGCATGCATGTGTGCCTTCTGTGGAAGGTTGGGCACCAGGCTGGCAACTCAACAGCATAAAACTCCACTGCCCATCATGAGCAGAGAGGTGATCCACTGCAGTCAGCCTTAACCTGGAAAAGCCCAAAGAAGAAGTTAAGGAAGATGGTATTATAATGGGAGAAATAAAATATGTAAAAGGAGAAATAGAAATAAGTCAGGAAAAGATTATAAACAGTGTAGTTGCATATGTAAAATAAATGTTTAAAGAAAAAAGAAGGTAATAAAAAAAATGTGGAAAGTAAAAAAAAAAGTTAACAGAAAAAAGAGAATAAAGAGTTGGAAAAAGAGATTTCTTAAAAAGAGCTAGGTAAAGTATTAGAACAAGAAAATATAGAAAATATATATACTTGGCTGCAGGATAAAATGAAAAATAGGGTATGAAATTTATAAAAAATTAATGGAGTGGCAAAAATATTTCTCAAAGATTTTGAATGAATGGTTAAATTATGGTTTTATGTATAAAGAATTATGCAGTAGAATAGTTAAATTTATATGGAAGAAGAATGGTAAAAGAGAATTAAAAAATGGAGACTAATAGTATTGAATAATAATGATTATAGGATTTTTATGAAACTAATACAAAAGAGATTTGAAACTAAAATGGAAAATATTATGGAAGATAGCATATATCATATAAAGGGGAAAGTTTGTCAAGAATTATTATTGATAGATGATAGGAAACCTTAATAAGGCATTTGACATAATTGGACATGAAATCTTATTGGTAATAATGAAAGAATATAATATGTGAGAAAGTTAGGAAAGTATGTATAAAAATACTTCTAAATGACTGGTTAAGCCACGCAGTACATATGAAAAGTAGTGTAAGGCAGGAATGCCCACTGAGTTGTATAATCTTTGCATTACTTATGAATGTAATAGTACATGAAATAAATTACAAAAATTAAGGTGGTGAGATATGTAACACCTGAAGGGTTAAGAATTCCAGGTATGTTAACATACGCAGATGACATTATAATAATTGCAAAAAACTAAATTTGGATAAAAGAAGTAATAATTAACACACATGAGTGTTCAGAGATGATAGAGATGGCTTTAAATAAAGAGAAAAGTAAAGGTTTAGGTAGTATAGTAAAGAGCGGGGGTATATATTTTACAATGAATGAAATTTCTAAGTTAGATATAAAATTTGGGAATAAAGATGTAAGAAGAATTAAATGGGAAAAATAGAAGAAATAAAGCAAAGATATCTTTTCTGGAGAACATATAAATTATCATTCAGAAAAAAGCTTATTTGATAAATTCAGTACTGATGGGAAAATAGCGTACTTAGCAAGTGTATTTATGTTGCCAAAAGTATTTGAAAAGAGGTTATTGCTGATAATTTTCTCATTCATATGGGATTCTAGATTAATCTGAGTAAAAAGTGGAGTTTTGTATGTAAATATAGAAGAAGAGGGTTTATGGTTAATTAACCCAGTGGTATATGCTGCTTCATTACATTTTTACAAAGTGTTAAAGTGAATAAATAAAAAATATGAGAGATTTGTTGTAAAACTGTATAAATATAAATTTTGAGGTATGGTGAAAAAGAGTGCATAAATGAAAAAATAAAATGTTATCAAGAAAAAAAATATTTTTGTGGAAAATAAAAATTTGTAATATAGAAGAAGATAGAAAAGTATGCCATAAGAATTTATTAATAAAACATTACTGTGTAAAACCATAGGAAAGTCTAATGAATGAAAAAGTTAAAGCTATAAAAATAAGAAGCAAATGGTATAATCAGAAAGTAGAATGTCAAAAGATTTTTGTAGAGACTAAAAACAGATAAATTGCCAGTAAAAGGAAATACGTCAAATGTAAAGAAAAGTGATATATTGTTTACATTGCCAAGAAGAAGCAACTATGGAACATGTGTTTTTTTGGAATGTAAAACAGTAAAAAAGTTATAGGGAAAACTATGTAAAGAAGATTTTTTGAAGATATAAAAGTGGATAAAATAAACATGAAGATGATTAAATATGGATATTATAACAACAGAAGTAAAGAATATGTGTTAAAAGAATAGATAAAAGTTATTTTATGTTATATGGGTTATATGGAATGAAACAATAAATGAAATTATCCCTGGGATTCAATAATGCCTACACTAAGTGTACATTGTTCTGAGTGAACTGACAAAACAGACATAATTCACACCTTATTCCTCCTAATTTTAGTTTTCTTATTGATAGCCTTGCAAGTTTAAATATTGACAGGGATTCTTAAAGGTTACCACAAAGAGTAGACTACATGTACACTTATTGTAATCTTTCTGAGTGACTAGAAAGCACAACAAATATGATAAGAATGTTACTGAATAAGTCCAAGAACAAAGTTGCTCAATACAAACACAGCAAACTTGGTTGTTTAATGTTATTGAATACATATTGTGTACAGTTAGTGTATACTTTATGTAGGGTTTATTTAATCTAGCCCTATGTTTAATTATAAATGGAATTTAGCAACAATATTAAGTACAATCAGATGGTGGTTATGGAAAAAGGATTTGGGATTCTAATAAGAATGAAAATTTAGTATGATTGCATAGGAAATTATAAATATGTTTGCACATATGTAAATATGTAAATATGAGTTATTTTTGTATTCAAACAAAGGACCCCTACTTTCTGTGATAGGTATCTGGGGATCTTTTATAACCACCTGAACTACCACCAGCTCAAGCAGATGGGGCTTCAGTTTAACATCTCTTCTGAAAGATGGAAGACTAAGGAAGCTATGCTTTCTCATGGGTGTATTAAATGAACACAATCTGGCACTGTCATTATCTACCACTGTAAGTAGTGGACAATGCTGTCTTTTAATCATTGTATTTAACCATTTTATTCAGATAGCAAATCTTGTATTGCTCTGCAGCAATAACATACTATTCACCAATTCTGTTGTCGATAATTGCTTCTTAAAGATATGTATGCTTTCTATTCTCATTACTTCTTGCTATGTTCTGTTTCTGAGAACTATCAATACTGGTACAGAATTAGGATTTTTTTTTATATGAAATTCCCTGGCATATTTTTTAAATCTGTAAATGAACCAGCATAGGCTTAAATGATACCAAACATATGGCTCTGTACAATATTCAAGATGTCTCTGCAACTACATGACTGTTCTGGAATGTGACAAGAACACAGCCTTTGTTCACACTGTGAATTTGGTTTAGCATTCCTAACTTCTCACAAGAGTAACATTCTAAAATATTAGAGAATTACCTTATCCAAATTTGACACAGGTTCTTATACTTACTATATATATATATATATATATATATATATATATATATATATATATATATATATCGACAGGTCATAATATTGATGCCAAAATGTCTACATTTAAATGGTCGATACACATTTCAAACTAACATTAGGTCCCCCTGCACCCCCCCATACCCCCAGCTACTTATATATTACAACTCCAGGATCGCACAACATTGCTGACAAAGATAATTCCTTGCCTGTTGTCAACATAAGGTCGACAGCACTGTCTGTTGACCAAGTGAACTGCTTAATATTAATTAGTCGACCAAATGTGTCGACTAAATGAACGTTAGACCAAATGAATTTTAATCTTTTGATAGTAAACCCTATATATATATATATATATATATATATATATATATATATATATATATATATATATATGTATAGGTATGGGTGTGTGTGTGGGGGGGTGTACACACACACATACACACACACACACACACACACACACACACATACACACAATTATATATATATATATTTGATCACTTATCACTTCTTATACCAAAAACTATTTGGTCTCTTGTTAATGAATCATGCAGCTCATTAAATTCCCAGTATTTTACTTTGTTCATTAGCTCACTGACATATGCATCTATGATCTTATACACCTTGCGCCTATATGAGGCATGAATGGTGAACTAATCATATGTTCTTTCTAGGCCCACAGTGGATCTTGAATTTATTTCCAGCTGCTGCTAGTCTATTTTTCTCCTATGTTTGAAAATCAGTAGTATTGAGTATCTTCAAATTTCCTTCCACAGCAACAAGCAGTGATTCTATTTACAATGAAGCATAAATAGGGTATCTAGAGCAAAAGTTTAACCTGTTCCACTATTTTATCTTCTATCTCAATGTTCAGCTTTTTCTTTTTTCTCCCATTTGCTGGCATTACAACTGTCTAACCTGTAGCCCCCATTTTCACAAACATTCATTACACCCATTTAGATAAACAAGAGAACTATCCCAACAGAATAGCTACATTTCTAACAAATCTCCACAACTGATCCCACCACTTTATTGCTATTAGGAAGTTAAAATAGATGAAATTCCAAACTACCTTGATTACACCCAACTAAAAGTAGCCCATAAAATCCTTTACCAACCCATTAAATGTCCATCTTTAACTACTCTACTGCAGTGGTACTCAACCACCGACATCTCCACAGTAAAGACAAATACCTCACCTAACACAAAAACAATCTCATAACTCTGATGGTGGTGCTCTAAATTCCAACTACATTCCTAAACTTTGGAATAATAAATACTCCCAAACAGCTTGAAAATGTGTAGATTTCAAATCTAATTTAAAATTATTCTTGATTGACTCCTGGCTTTGTCACTGATCCCCCCATTTTAACTTAGCCTATGCACAAGTAAGCCACTTCATCGCTCTAGCTTAACACCTGTAGAATTATCACAAACTGATAGTATGCATCTCATCAGTCTGACATGGTCTACCTGCCCTGCTTACCTC
>NC_056737.1:257997537-258067778 GCF_019279795.1 Protopterus annectens
GAGGTATGTGCTGGTGAAATTTAAATGTACAGAAATTATCTGGATGTTAAAGAATACTGCGTTATATAGCAATATTTAGCCATGTTTTGTTAGAACTGTTGATATTTTTAAAAGACTACTCCTAACTTAACATTTGGAGTAAGTGAGGACTACTGCTTTTTATACTTGTACTCTACTCCTAAGCTTAACATATGGGGTAAGTGAATTCAGCCATTGGGTCTGTTTATTCTCATACTGTCTCTTGCTATAGTGTTTAACAGAACTGTAATATCTTGCCTAGGATATGAATATCAATGCCTAGTATTTCTGAGTGTGCCTTGTTTTCTGTTTATTTTACTTCTTGTTTCTCTCCACTTTATTTACCAGTTGATCAACCTGCCTGTATTGTCCTCTAGTGTGAGACTGCCCTGTCGCTGTTGACCAACGTCCTTCACCCACCTTATCTACTACTGTCCATTCCTAAACTGAGGAGCTGAACCTTAAAAACCTCCCTATTTGAAGAAAAGTATAAACACAAGAAAGTATGTCCTCCTAATACAACAGACTGTTCTAAAGCTAGCTCTGTTTTGAAAACTCAGGTTAACTAATGCTAGTTCTGTTATGATTCTCCAGGGTTTGCTATTATATACTCCCTAGCTAGGTCGACCAGCAGCCAAAGCCCTTCAAGTACTTCTTGCTTGCCCTCTCCTCTTGTGTCCACTTTAAACATAACTCCTTCCCCCCTGTACTTGTGATACTACTTGCTATAAATCTTTTGTCCACTAGGTGGCACCCTTCTCCTGGTCTCTCCCCTCTGATTAAAGCCTCTTCCCTTAGACTCGCAGGTTTTATATATTTGTAAGACACTACTGCCTCCAGATATTTTTCTCTCCTTCCTACTGTACTCCTCTTCACCTACATTTCACTGTCTACTATCACAACCTCCCAGTGCAACAGTCCCTCCTTGAAGATAAGTATATCATAAGTTTCTCTGTCCACTACCACTACTGATTAGGCCCTTACCTTCTACCCATCCCCAAACTTTCCTTAACATTTCAGCTCTCCACTGATAGTTTTTCCTTGGCCTCTCTCCTTCAGTGGCTCTACCCGCTCCGTTCGCCCTGCGGGCTCACTCCGCTCCCCTACCCTACCCCCAAATCTCACCCACCCCCAGTGCATCTACATTTATAGTCTCCTCCTGTCTCCTCCCCTGTTGCCCTCAACCTATCCCATCTCTTTGCTCCTCCCCCTCCTAGATAAATCTCTTTAAACTACCCCTCCCCCTCTCTATTCCCTTACCTGACTGCTCTCTCACATACTTCTCCTCCTTATATCTCCAAACTCCCCACACAGTCTCTACCCCCTCTTCTAATATCTATCCTACCCTACTCATCCATGTCTCTTCCACATTATCTCACCTAATTTACATGTCTTTTCCTTTTAACTACTCTCTATAATGTAACTTCCTATTCCTCTACCACACTACCCTCCTCTTTCCCACTCCCCTCACCCTCCACTATCTCCTTTCCCCACCCTTCAACACTCCATTTTTATTTAATATCCCCCTCCCTACTTCAACCAAATCCATTTCATTATTTCAAACTAAAACTCCATACAGTCTATTTAAAATCTCCTGCTATCAAAATTAAATTACATCTCCCTCTTACTTTATGTCTCAATTCAAAGTTTCAGCTCCTCTCTCCTTTCTCTTGGCTTGCTCTTGCAGGAGATATCCACCCCAACCCTGGGTCAACACCGACTAACAATCTCTCTCCCACTACCTCCACTAATAGACAAAGCCATAAATACCTTAAATTCATTACCATTAATACCCAGAGTATTAATAACAAAATAACAAATGTCCATGCTTGGCTAAATCTCACTGCACCTGACATAGTAGCAGTAACCGAAACCTGGCTAAAACCACAAACTACTAACTCTGAGATTTTACCACCTGGCTTCCAAGCACTTAGGTCCGATCGCCAAAACAAAAAAGGAGGTGGTGTAGCCTTAGTCTACAACTGCCTGCTAAATCTCAGCCCATACCAAAATCCCATTCCTAAATTTAATAATGCAGAACTAATCATAGGAATCCTCAAAATAAACAACTTCAAAAGTATCTGTATCATAACCATCTATATACCCCCTGGAGACAACTCTTCCACCCTTGAGAATATTCTCTGTTGGGCTACAAACAATATCCAGCATGAGACTTAGATTCTAGGTGATGTCAATATTGATTGGAATACAATTAATAATAATACTCCCTCTCTGTCTATCAATCTTTATAATTTTACTCAACTAATAAACAACATTACCAGACCTAACAAAAATAACCCTCCAGGGTCCATCCTGGACTGGATGCTAGTCAGCCACCCTAACAATATCTCCAACTCTGGTATCTTACCAGGCTCAATAAGTGATCATCTCCCAGCCTTTATTAACCGAACTACCCAACAGCTCCCACACCATCAATATGCCCACTCTCGTAACCTAACTAATTTTAACCCTTCTGTATTTTCTGAAACCCTTAAATGAACAAACTGGGACTCACTAAAAACTCTTCCCCTAGATGAAGCCCTAGAAGTCTTCAATACTACCTTCCTTAAAATCCTAAACTCCCAAGCCCCACCTCGAACAAAACGAATAAAGTACAACTCTGCCCCTTGGCTAACTAAGGACACTAAAACTCTAATGCTACAAAGGGACAAAACTTGGAAACTATACAATAAAAATAAAAACCCAGCTTCATTCCTTCAATTTAAGCAACTCCGCAATCTTACTAAAAAACTTATCATAAAAGATAAAAAATCATACTACAACAAACTACAGTCTACCCTCGCAAACAATCCCAAAACATTCTGGAATTCCATCAATTCCCTCTTACACCCAGGTACTAAATCCAATCCCTGTCCAGACAACAATAAGACTGACACAGAAATTGCAACCCTCTTCAACTCCTTTTTTACCAGCTCCATAGCTAAACTGACTAAATCCTTCTCCACTTCCACCCCCAGCCCAAACCCAAAGCCTTCTTCACCATCCTCCCCTCACTCCTGCTTCCATAAACCCCCTCCCACTTTTATTCTACAATCCGTGTCTACCACCAGTATCAAAAAACTTCTTTCCAAACTCAAACCATGCTCCAATGCCCCCAACAATATCCCATCACTCTTTCTCAAGCTCGCAGCAGATGGCATCGCCATACCTATCAGCATTCTCATCAATAGATCCATCTAAGAATCTTATGTTCCCAAACTTTGGCAAGCTGCCCACATTCTGCCCCTTCAAAAAGGAGGCAAAAATAATAGCATTTCTAACTTCCGCCCAATAGCCATTCTTTCCCCAGTTTCAAAAGTCCTTGAAAAATGTATCCACCGGCAACTCATGCCCCACCTCCTCAATAACCATCTCCTCACTCCTACTCAACATGGGTTTCGGCCTGGCCACAGTACCATAACTGCTCTCCTTTCTTTCCTAGACATTTCCAACCATGCCCGTGACTCTGGAGATATTGTCTCCACTGTTCTTCTTAACCTTTCCAAGGCATTCGACACAATATCCCACACACTCCTTCTCAACCACCTTTCTAACCTCAATCTCTCCCACAATTCCCTTTCTTGGTTCAAAAGTTATCTCTCAGATCCCAAGCTGTGAAATGGAATACAGGTACCTCGAACTTCTTACCTACCCCTACCGGAGTCCCTCAGGGTTCTATTCTCGGATCTCTGCTCTTTAATGTCTTTATCAATGATCTCCACTCTGCAATTCCTCATTCTCAAATTGTACAATATGCAGATGACTCCACTGTTATCTGCTCAGCCCCTAGCCTTCCTGAGCTCCAAGCCAAAACCCAATTGGCCTTCACAACCACAGAAAATTGGATGCTTCAAAACCATCTTTCCCTTAATGCCAATAAATCCCATATAATTCTCTTCTCCCCCTCAAAAGCTCTGCCTCTTGATAAGCCATCCTTCAAAATCTCCAGCCTCTCCCAGTCCCCAATAGAAGTTGTTAGTTGTGCAAAATTACTCGGAGTTACCATCGATGAACACCTGAAATTTAATACTCATATTCATCTAAACATAAAAAAAACCCATCAGAAGCTCGGTATGCTTTACAGAAATGCTAACTTTCTTTCTTTAGCTACAAGACAAACACTCGCCACTACCTACCTTCTCCCTTCTCCATTGTATGGTGCTCCTCTTCTAACCAACCTCACCACTTCTATCTCCTCAAAACTTGAAAGTTGCTACTACAAAATCACCAAATTCGCTACTAACTCCACTCATTCTACACACCATTGCATCTGCCTCCGTAGTCTCCAATGGCTAGAACTCCCTAATCACCTCGATTACCTCCAACTTACTACTGCACACAAACTAATTTTTAAACCCACTGCTTGCCCTGCATTATCCAACATTTTGCCCTTCTACACTCAAACAACCTCCTGGCCACCTCCTACTTTCTTATACTACAGCAAAAAAATGGAACTTGCTTCCTCCCCTTCTAAGAGTCACTACAAGCTATGAACAATTCAAATCTCTTCTCCATTCTCATCTCTCCCAAAACTGGAAATGTAATTGTATACTTCCTACCTAGATCTTAATACATCCCAGTTCCAATTTTCCCCCTCTGGTCCCCCTTCTTCAAACTCTCTCCTCAGCTCCCCTCCCTCTACTTCTTTATCTCCTCTCTCTCCCCTGCTTAAACTCTTTCCCCTGCTTAAACTCTCTATTTATTCCTTTTAAATTGTCTCCTCCCCACTGCCTACATGCATGTCTAGTCTCACAAATGTATCTTTTGCCTTTTTCATAAGATGTACTTTTAGACTCAAACATAAAATAAATCTTAGTCTAACTGTTCTTTTTTTTTATCTTCCTCCTGGCATCTCTTCTCCTTTAAATTCTTTGCATCTCCTTCACTTCTCCTCTGTTTTACTTCTCTTGCATTCAAGATCTATGTATAATTTCTTTTTATCTCTCTCTTCTATGCTAACAATACAGTTGCATAAAAAGAATTTCTTATGTATACTTCCAAATGTACTATGTTTTTCGAAATTGTTAAATGTGTTATGCTGTTAGAATACAGAGTGTTATGTGTGTAATGTATTATTATTATGGAGATTTTCTCCCCGGGCCTCCACTGAAAACGGGCTTTCGGGCCCAGTGGACTTCCCCGGTTATCAAACTGGAAATAAATAAATAAATGAGAAAAAGGGTACTGAAGAATATGATGGATGAAATAAGCAAGGTCCTAGACTTCTGAAAAGCAAAAGCTTGAATTACTTTAGGGAAATTAGTCTTTATATAGGAAAGTACCCAAAGATAAGCCATCAGGCTAGAGACTCTTTCAACTGCTCAGTACAGTTTAAAAAGTAGCAGAGAAAATTGAAAGCCAGTTTACCAAACAAGTAAAGGATAGTTGCCAACTACAAGACTGATAATGATAAGGCTGTTTTTCCTAGAGGGTCTATAACAGGAAAGTTAAGAGAGTAGTAACTGAGAAGTTGCTCTAGGTGAAACTGATGTTAGCAACTGTGCAGGTGGGTGCTAAACTGGATAGTTGCACAGTCTCACCCAAGGAGCAATATTTCAGTGGCTGAGGCTTTAAAATATCAGGCTACTGTTACTGACCTGCTGCAAGAGGAAAAAGAGTGTATTTATTTATCCTTTGTTGACTGGTTAGTGCCACTAGGCTAGATGCCTCTTTACATGGGACAACTGAGGTGGAATTTTTACCACTAGGGGAATTTGGCCAGGGCATCAGGGAACTTCCCCTACTTGTCATTGTTGTGAGTGGGACCCACTTTAAAGGAGCACTTCCTGATCCTGTTGCAGGCACAAAAGCAGCCCAAAGATACAGGGAGGCAGATGAAGAGAGAAGGTGATGATGGAATAGTGAAAGAAATGAGGAAGAAAGCAAATATCAAGACTGGAAAATGTGTGCAAAATTCTGAGGAAATGTTTTAATGTTTCAGAGGAGGCTGTTTGATGGAGATGGCAAAGTAAATGATAGATGTGCAATTACAACCCTCCAGTCAGGATGGTTACAGGATGATTTACTTAAAGAAATGGTGGTGCAGCGTGAGCTATTAAATGAAGGAGATGTTTCCTGGGTGGACATTATGGAGAAAATATAAAAGGAGGATGTGCAGACAATTCTGAAGTATAGTGGTGAGATGAAAAAGAAAACATATGCAGACAAAATAAAAGAAGACAAAAGTGGAGCAGCAGAAAAGAAGGGAGAAGAAAATGAAAAATGGAAGTAAGTGGTAAAGATTCAAAGTAAAAAAGATGAAGAAATGGACAGGTATGAAGTGTGGAACAATTTAATAGTGCCTTTGGGTGTAAAAGCACATGAGGTAAGAACATTTATTCTTATTAACAAAGAGACATTTTTGTAACATTATATCTGAGCATGTTCTTTTCAATGGAAAATTTTATTAGAGAATATGAAAAAAGAAAGACTGTTACCCATGGAATCTTTAAGTGATAAAAGCATTTAACAAGTGAAACAAAAAGAAGATTCATGTACAATTTTGAACAGAGGTAAAAAGAGAGACTTTGAAAAAATGTTTGAAACCTTTATGTAAAGTACTGGAAATTGCAAAATTTTATAACAAAATGGGTTTATGGACTGGTGGCTGGGATTACAATATTGTGTTAAAATAGAAAGAAAAAAATTATACATATACCAAGCATGATAAATGTGGAGGGGAATAAGGGTGCTGTAAAATACTATGGACAACCCAACACATTTTTGAAAAAGAAAAACATTTGATAAGTAATTTTGATAAAAGCAAATGTTATATTTGTGAGGAAATGTGACATGATGCAAAAAATGTGAACTGAAATGTTATAAATGTAACAAAATTTGACATTCATGGATGGATTGCAAAATATGAAAATAACAAGGAAAAAGAAAGCTAAGAAAATGATGAACAAAGAGAAGAAAATTTAGAAGCAGTAGAAATAGAAGAAAATTGGATGAGAAAAAATAATAAAGAGGACATAGAAGAAGGCTCTGAAATAAGTGATGAAGAAGACAAACTGAGAGGTAGTAAAAGGGAAAATAATTATATTGGTAAAAAGGCAAAAGACAGAAACAGAAAATTTGAAGGGATAAGTACAAAAGATAAAAAAAAGGAAATGGATGAAAAAAGATACATACAGCTAAATGTTGGGACTTGGTGTAATACTTAAGGTGGTTAACTCACAGACACAAAGTACATAATTTGTTTCTCACCTTTGAGAAGGAAATTGGTTAAGCTTAGAATGGAAAATTAAGAAAGCTAGCCCAGTAATTAGCTATGAATTTAAGAAACCATGAATCTAAGGAAAAGGAAAATTAGATTTTTAGAGTTCTTTCTGTAGATTTGAATAGCATTAAGAATATAGTAATAAGAATAGGAATTTTGGAGTGGTATAATATATGTGATATAGATATAATTATACTGGAAGACACAACATTTTAACAAATTAAGAAAGATTACGAACATAGAAACTATGGGGAGGAAAGATAATCTGGAATTTGGTTAATAACAAATGCTCTGGAATATTTGTATTCTGTAGAAATACAAGAAAAGTAGTTATAACTTTAGCAAAAATGGTAAGATTAACCATTGCAGATTTAAAATATAAAGGAGAGGTCTATAGAATTATAACATTGTATGCTTATACTAGCTGTAAAGAAAGTGAAAGCTTATTTTATCAGATTTTTTAGAGTATGTAGTGATAGATATGAATATTATAATAACAGTAGACTTTAATTGTAATTTAAAAGGCAAGTGTAAAAAGAAAGGAAATTATATAAGAAAAATGTTAGAAGTTATAAGACATGGTAAGTTAAAATTTTGCGACAAAAAATCATAGACTTACAAAAGGGGTATGTATAGACCTGACATAGACTATTTTATAGTATCAGAAGGTTCAGCTGTATGAGAAGGGGAGGTAGTCAAAACATGATTTTCTGGTCAGCTTGCAATCTGGATAGAGATAAAAGAAAACAAGGAATATATAAAATAGGCAAAGGAATAAAAAGATTAAACGAGAAAGCATGGAATGAAGAAGGAAAGATATTAGTAATGCAGTTATGGAAAGATCATATTACTGTGAAAACATTTTATAATAAAAATTGGTCTGAATGGTGGGTGATATTTAAGGAAAAATATAAAAAATATTTTTTTTACAGTGGGAATATGATGTGAGAAAAGTAGAGAAAGAAAAAGATAAAATAACTTATAACGATGCATTGTAAGCTTTACAACATAAAGATAGAAAGTACTTTGATAAATAAAAACAATTATATGAAAGAAATCAAGAAAAACAATAATTGTTATATAAGCAATGATATTTTTTACAAGGAAAAAGAGAAGAAGCATCAAGTTACTTAAGCAGATTAGTAAAAAGAAGATTGGGTGTAATGACAGAAATAAAAAATGTAAAAGGAGAAATAGAAAGAACTCAGGAAAATATTATGAATAGTGTAGTACAATATGCAGAAGAAATGTTTAAAGAAGAAAGAAAGTAGTGGAAAAAATGTGGAAAGTAAAACAGTTAACAGAAAAAGAGAATAAAGAGTTGGAAAGAGAGATTTCTTTAAATTAGCTAGATAAAGTATTAGGACAAGTATATATAGATTCAGCTGCAGGTCCAGATGGAATAGGGTATGAAATGTATAAAAATTTAAGGGACTGACAAAAAAAGTATTTTTAAAGATTTTGAATGAATGTCTAAATAAAAGTTTTACATATAAAGAATTATGTAGTGGAATACCTCAATTCATATAGAAGAAAGAAGATAGAAGAGAATTAAAAAAACTGGAGACCAACAGCATTGAATAATAATGATTATATAATAATCATTATAAACTTTTTATGAAAATAACACAAAAGAGATTTCAAACTAAAATGGTAAATATTATCGAAGATGGTATATATAGTATAAAGGGGAAGGGTCATCAAGAATTATTAATGATAGAGAAATTGTGGATGATATAAACAGAAAAGAAGAAGTGAAAATCATGATAGGAGATCTTAATAAGGCATTTTACACAACTAGACATGGAATCTTATAATATATTATTTCATTATTACTCATAAGTGAGAAAGTTAAGAAAATTATGCATGTCAGCATATAGTAATAATAAAGTGAAATACTTGTGATGCTACATCTGAAGAGTGGTTTAAGACAGGGATGTCCAATGAGTTGTATGCTCTTTGTATTAGTTATGAATGTGACAGTAAGTGAAATAAATTACAAACTGAAGGAGGCGGGAAATATAACACCTGAAGGGATAAGAATTCCATTTCTGTTAATATATGCAGATGTCATTATAATAATTGCAAAAACAAAATTTAGATAAAATATGTAATAATTTGCACAAATGAGTTTTTAGGAATGATAGAGATGGCTTTAAATAAAGAGAAAAGTAAAGGTTTAGGTGATGTAGTAAAGCTTGGGGGTATATATTTTACAATGAATGAAATTTCTGTGTTAGGTATAAAATTTGGGAATAAAGATTTAAGTACAATTCAACAGGAAAAAAGAATAGAAGAAATAAAGCAAAGATGTCTTTTCTGGTGAATATATAAATTATGACTCAGAAAAAGGCTTATTTAATCAATTTAGTACTGACTGGAAAAATATCATTTTAGCAAGTGTATTTATGTTGCCAACAGCATTTGAAAAGGAATTATTGCAGATATATTTTTTCATTTATATGGGGTGCTAGACTAAACCCAGTAAAAAAGAGGAGTTTAGTATGAAAATAAAGAAAAAGGAGATTTAGAGTTAATTAACCCAGTGGTATACTCTGCTTCATTAAATTTGTACAAAGTGTTAAAGTGGATACATGAAAATGATGAGAGATTAGTAGTAAAACTGCATAAATATAAGTATGGTAAAGTTTGGGGTATGGTAAAAAAGTAAGAGAGAAAAGGAGCATATAAATGAAGAAATAAAATGTTACCAAGAAAAACATTGTTGTGTAAAATAAAAATTGATGCTATATAAAAAGAAAGAAAAGTATGGTATAAGAATGTAATAGTAAAACATTACTATGTTAAACAATGTGAAAATCAAACAGATGAAAAAAAGTAAAGGTATAAAAATAAGAAGCAAATGGTGCAATCAGAAAGTAGAATGCCAAGATTTTTTGTGGAGACTGGTAATAGATAAATTGCCAGTAAAAGGAAATATGACATATAAAAAGAAAAGTGATGGAATAGAATTGTCAAGATGAAAAAAAACTATGGAACGTGTTCTTGAAATGTAAAAGAATAAAAAAGTTATAGGGACACTGTGTAAAGAAGACTTTTTTGAAGATATAAAAGAAGTAGATAAAATAAATATGGATATTATAAGTATAGAAGTAAAGAATATGTTAAAGGACTAGATAAGTTATTTTATGTTATATGCGATGAAAGAATATATGAAAATATGTTTAATGGTAAATGGCTTTTAACAACAATATTAAATAAAATTAGATAGTGGTTATGGAAAAAGAAGTGGAGGGTCTAATAAGTATAAAAATTTGACATGACTGTGTAGGAAATTATGAATATGTATAAACAGATTTGTATATTTCTATATTTGTGCATATGTAAATATTTTGCAAATAAGAGTTATTTTGTATATAAATAAAGGACCTCTACTCTTTTTGATAGCTGCCATAGGATCTTTTCCAGCCACCTGAGCTACTACCAGCTTAAGAAGATGGGACCTCAGTTTAACGGGTCTATATTAAATCAGCAAATGCTTAAATAGCGAACCCTGATTTATTGACCCTTTAAGAGTGAAAGCTGACAATCCCGAAAACACAGAACAGCAATTTTTTTTCCAGGGAAAAATATCACTGGGCCATGTTCGGGACTTTGCTATTTCTTCCACTGTGGTGTGATCTCAGATTTGGTATGTTTAAGTAGGGGGGGGTGTGGGGGGCAAAGCACCCCACTTTATTTTGTGTTTTAAACATTTTTTTTTTTTTTTTTTTTTGCGAAACAGAGATTTTTTTTCCCTGGGAAAAATATCACTGTTCCGTGTCTTCGGGATTGTCAGCTTTTTTCTTTTAACAGGTCAGTAAATCACCGTTCACTATTTTAAGTGTTCACTGATTTAACATAGACTCAGTTTAACATCTCATCCAAAGGATGGTGCACTCAGGAGTGTGGTACCCCGGCCCCTTTATGAGGCACTGCAGTATCAGAAATCTGTCTACCTGGTGTGGGAATAGAACCCACAGCCCTTCTGCACCAATGGCGTGTGTGCTACCAGTTGTGCCAGTGACACTGCTAAAGAGCTGAGTGAGCAGTATGCCCATTTTTGGATGAAAGTAAAAATTGTTAAAGAATTAAAAAAAAAGGTAGATCAGGGAGACAGAGCATGTCAAAAGAATATTTGTGTTAATGGAGCGCCTGAAGATGAAGAAGCTGATTGTGTTACATAATTGCAGCAGATAGTAAAGACAATCACAAGGCCAATTGCAGCAGATAGTAAAGACAACCACAATGCCTTCTATAGCTATGTAAAGAATCCCAATGGCAATACCCAGATTTGCTTGGAGCTATTGCACAAAGGCACCTCCTATACCAAGCCAACAGATACTGCCAATATACTGGCCAACAGATTCAGTGCCAACTTTACCCCTCTCTCCCCCACCAAAGGACCAATCACAATACCAGTAGATTGCCAGGCACCCAGTATTACTGCTGCACAGGTTAAAACAGCACTGTCCAGGGCCAAGAATACAGCTTCTATAGGACCTGACAATATCCCTGGCTGTCTTCTACATGAACTACAGAGTGAACTGGCACCTCACCTATGTGCCCTGTTCAATCACAGCCTCACCTCCCTACCAAATCATCCCTCTCCACAAAGGAGGAGCAACTACAGACCCTGGGAACTATCGCCCAGCCTGATGAGTCTGATATGCAAAGCTATGGAACACATCATTATGAATCTAATAAACAAGGATATAGGAAATCTCCAAACTCTGGATCCCACACAGTTTGGTTTTGTGAAGGGTAGATCATGCCTGCTCAACCTGGTTGACTTCTTTGAGTCAGTCACCAGAGCTGTGGGTGAAGGCAAGGTGGTTCATACAGCCTACCTTGATTTGGCAAAGACCTTTGATACCATTCCCCACTCAGGAATCATAGAAAAACTCCCTAAGCTAGGAATCAACCCCTATATCACTAGGTGGGTTGCAAACTGGCTAACAGATATAACCCACAGTGTGAAAGTAGCTGACTCCAAGTCAGACTGCCAACCAGTCATGAGTGGAGTCCCACAGGGTTTGGTCCTGGGTTGCCTCCTGTTTGTTATCTACTTCTCTGAAGTCCAGACCAGCACGAAGGGACTCTGGCTGACAAAGTTCACAGACAATTGCAAGTTGGGTGCCATAATTAACTCTCCAAGTGATGTTGGCATCCTACAAAAAGGCCTCACTGAGACCAACAAATGGTGTCAGTGACAAAAAATGTGTCGTCTTCCCCTTTAGGAAAAACCTGGTTCTCATGAATTACCACGTCGGTGGTAGTCCACTGAACACAGAAGGTGTTATAAGAGATCTGGAAACACAGGTTGACAGCAACCTCTCTTTTGACCACCACGTTGCCACTGTGGTCAGAAAGTCCTTCTATGTGGCACATCTCATTACTAAGGGTTTTGTATCCAGGAAGAAAGAGGTCATTGTCTCCCTCTACTCTTCCCCCATTACGCCAATCATTGAGTACAATGCCCCATTTGGCATGTACCTCACTAGACACCTGCAACAACTGGAGAGGCCACAAAAGTACCTCACAAAGAGGATCCTAGGTCTTAAACACTTGTCCTATATGGACAGACTCAAAAATCTCCAACTATTCTCTGCCTCATATTGCCTACTTAGAGGTGATCTCTGCTTGACTTACAAAGCCATGTCTAACCCATCTCTGTTAGAAATGCTACATCTAAAGAAATCCTAATCCCTCCACACTACACACCCCAGAGACTGCAATCTCATTACCACATTCAACAGAACAAGCTGGAGCGACAGGTTCATAACCCAGAGGCTGCCCATGCTATGGAATAGACTTCCCATACATGTCAAGCGGAGCGCCTCACTGGCCCTCTTCAAGAGAAATCTTGATGAGTGGATGGGAAATAGAAAATTCACCCCAGGGATCACTCCAGTGACTCTACTCGACAGAGGCACTGGGAACTAAAGTCGGGTGGCACAATGCAAGGGTAATCCTATGGGCTAGGCTTATAAAGGCTCCAGGACCATTAGCCTAGTACACACCTATGAACCTAAATGAAAGAAAACATTGCAGATTGTACTGGACTGCATGTGAATAAAATAAAAATTAAACAGTTTAACAGAATATTTTCTTCTGGTGCCATGGTTGTTTCAAGAGCCTCAACATGTTTTGGATCATTTTGAAATATAAACTTAAAGATTCAGTTTGGTTTTACTTTATTGAATTGGAGATGTGATCAGATTTATAAGACCTGGGTGAAATTAGTGTTTTTGAAAAATGAATAGGAGAGTTCACATTCAAAGAAAGAGTACATTTTTCAGTTTCATAGATTAAGAAAGTTAAAGTTTCAAATTATCTGTCCAGTTATAGTAAGGCTATTTGAGTATATGACCCCATTCAGAACAAGGATGGACTTCTGAAATACAGAGACAGTAGGTACAGAGACTGGTTAATTGGCTGTCATAGACACCTCTAAGAGCATGCTACTAATAAACATATAGCTGCCAAGAAGCTCATAAGTCAAATAAACTTTCCAAGATACAAAAGCAGAAGGTTACCTATTATGCAATGAAGACTTTTTAGCTGCCCTGGTCAGGATCCATCATGGAATGTGAAGATGTAATGCTAAGGGTAAGAACTAACATTATATTTGGTATGATGCAATAACTTATAAGGTATTCTTCAGCCCTTTTAATGTGGTTGCAAAGGCTTCTCTGTTTTAATACTGATGTCATGCTTGACTAAAGGGGTCTAAAGTCTAATGACAGGCTACACTTCTGTTATTATTTCTTGAACAGGAAACAATTAGGTTTATGCCTCATATTTGTGGGGTTCATTTCTCACTATTTAAGTAATTAAGTTTGTACTTGCAAGATCCCGAATGTCAGCTAATTAAACACCTAAGTGTATTTGAAATTGGACCTTAAAATCACTGACAAACTGATCATTTGTATTCCAGACAGCACCTCCAGATTAACGAGGGAGGGTCTGGGGTGGAATTATTATAATCTAGCATTTTCAGTACCTGGCAGTGTCATCCTGGTACAAAAGCAGTGCTGTGATCTTATATGTGCAGTGATAATCGTGGCAATATTTTTCATTCTCTGCATGTCACACATATATGAGGGCATACTATCGGAGCTACAGCATTTGTGTTACCTAGAAAAGGTTGTTCATTATTTGTGTTTTCTAATTATACTCAACTATGGTTGTTTCAGTGCTGTTGTTTTCCCCCTGCTTTGGAAGGTGATGTGACGACGCAGTAAATGTCATGTTAACAGACAGCACAGTGTTTCCATACCACACCAATGACCTTGAGGATCAGTTAGGCTGGTGAGGAGAGTTGGGCTGTCCAATGTTCAGGGATAACCTGGGGGTGGAAAGACTTTAAGAATGGTGCCTTAGCAGTGGTAGCAACAACTGGCTACATCATTCACTGTTCGTATACTCAAGCAAGAAATAAAGGCACAGACATGGAGTGACTCTTCACAGTGTCCCTGAGCTTAAAAAAAAAAAAAAAAAAAGCTAGCTACCCTTCTGAGATGCCCTCAGCCATAGCAATCACAGCTCATACTACAGTCACCATACATCTTCTACTGTGGCGGTCACTTGGGGTTCTCAGCAGTGACCCTAGCACAGATGCAAGCTATACACTACTGAGTTATAACATTGACCCAGAAATATACCTGAAGTTAAGTACAGGCTCTAAAAAAAGAAGAAATAAACCCTTGTTCCACTTTACCCTACTTTTAACAGTTTCCTGACTTTTTCCACTTTTTATTATTCTGTTTAGTTAGTCATACTTCTAATGTTTTGCATCCCCACATTCATTTTCTTAGTCAAGAAATAGAAAATCATTGTATTAAGTGGGTAATCACAATGACTGGATTAATAAATAAATGAATGGAAGAGAAATGAGGACTTGAAAGGCATACAAGAACTACAAGGTGCACTCATTCAGACCCTTTTTTCCCACCTGTTAAATAATCTGTCATGCTTACTTACTACTTTCTCCCAGTCCTTACAATAATTACATCATTATCTATCCCTTGTTTTATTGGATTATCAGACCATTTCTGAGCTCACAGATTCCATAAGAATGCTATTTCTTCTAGATACTACATTGCCTTTAAAATCTTTTTTGTTATATTTTTCTTGAGCTCTCCAATATCTATATTTAAACTGTGTCCTTATACATAGGCATCTCCTTTTCATTCATTCATTCATCTTCTCATGCCTGCCTTATTCTATTGATGATTATGGGGATAATCCAGAGACTGCTGTCACTCAAAATGCATAAGGCAGAGAATCAGTACTAAATGTAATGCAAGTCTAATGCAGGATGCATATTATTATGTATGTGGGTGTACTCAAAAATGTTTAAACACCTAAATGTCAACATTATTGACACACTGACACAAAATTATATTAAAAAAGTGATGCTCAGTTGTGCATGCTCTGATGTTTTTTTTGTTTTTTTTTTTTTTTTTTGCATGGGGCAAGTCCTCCCTGTACCCCCAACACCCCCTGCTAAATGTATATTCCAGGTCCAAGATCACACAATACCAGGGAAAGGGCATATTCCCCAACCCCAGTATTACAATGATCTCCCACAACTGTTGATCAGCTCTTTTGTCATCCAAGTCATGTTGACAACACAGCTGTCAACTATAACAATAGTCAACAGAAGGGATGCTTTATATATATATTAATTACATAATCAAACACAAAATCATTGATCTAAAATATTGAAACTGAAATTACCTTAAATAACTCAGTAACCCACGATAATGTGTTTTTTTTTCCAATGGGTGCATGTCTCCCCTACACCCTCACAGCCTCTGTTCCTTTATATAAACCAACTGTGAGATTGAACAACAGCAGAGAAAACATAAATTCACATTTTCCAGTGTACCGTGGTGTCCCTCAAAGTAATAAGAGCATTCTGAAGTAACACCAGTATTTCACAATCATATGGTAATTGTGTTGCTTCTGCCAGTATTGCATACATTCAACAAACTTTTAACCATCTGCAGGACGTCCATTTGATTTTACATATAATGTGTATTGCACATACAAACAAATGTACTACATGCATGTCTAAAAGCAAATTAGAAATTTACAGATTCAGTAATGACATGCCTTTAGCATGTGGAAGACAACCAGAGACCCTGGCAAAACCCAAGGAAACACAAGAAGGACTTGCAAACTCCACATACAAGGCACCACAACCAGAACCTGAACCAAAGAACCAAGAACATGTGAGTTAGCAATATTAACCTCGGTCCACTTTGTTTTCCAGTATCTTTTCATTTTTTTCTATTGGCTAATACTCTCTTGGAATCTGCTGACTTCGTTTAGTGCTCATTTCTACCACATCCCTCTTCTCACTCCTTTCCTCATTTTTGCACATATTAAAATCTTTTAGAATCTCTTCATACAAAGGTATCGATTAAACTGATCCAGTGGCTCTGAACAATACTTCATACAGAAGTCTGCCCAAGTGGCTCCTTTATATTAGTCGTACTTGTGACTTTCTCAGACAGTTTTTTTTTTTTGCTTTACCTTTAAGTCCTCCGACATGATCTTCTCCACCATCTCCATTTCTATTTTTTTAACTTCTACTTCCCCTGTAAATATACCATTTCTCCCAAGTTTTTAGTTTCACAAATAAATAATTTTCCATTTATTTATACTGAGTTTAAGTTGACAGTATTGCAAAATATTCTTATAAACTTGTTAATTCCCTTTTAATTATTTATATTCCTATCTTACATAACATTCATGTTGCAGATCTTTGTACCATGTGCAAAAGGACACAGGTTTCCTTCTAGACTTTTCTCAATGTCACTTGTATAAGTATAAGAGAAAACTTAATAGTGCATTGTCTGGTAGTCTGCTAGTAACAGTTTCACACTTCAAAGTGGAGTCCTGGATATAATATCTCAAAACTGCATCATTTTTTTTCTATAGGTTAAGGCTCATTAGGCAGAAATAGCTCTTAATGTGCATTTCTGTCCTTGCAAGAACATTTAACTACCGGTAACATTCCTCAGTCTGTCAACAAATGAAAACACATCAAATACCGGGAGAACATTTTCTCCATACTGAGCTGTAAATGCATCCCTGCTGATTTGACTCATCTTTCTATGACTTCAATATGGGATCCATTACCTGTTATTTATTCTATATTAATATCAAGGAAAGAACTGGTATCAGCAGTCTTACCCACACAGTAGAGTTATACTTTGCTTACAGCAGCTGTTTTATAACATTTGAAACAAATGTCATAAATTCAAGGGCAAAACAGTATTTCTGTCGGAATTTATGTACAAAACTGGTCATTCAGGAAACTTAAAATGACCACAAGATGAAAATTACTAACCCACAGCAACAGTGCTATTTATACATAAGAGCACAAACTGATTGGCACATTCGTTAAGACCTTTACCTACTACAATAAAATATACCAGTTTTAAAAAATACTATGGTTAAAAATGATTACACTGTCCTGAAAATCAAACATAGTTCAAAAGTCTCAGCTGTGTTTCAGAAAAATTATACTTTAGCCATAAGCAAACTCTTTTTTTGTTTATTTCCAAAAATGCCACATAAAGCATATCAAGAAAATATAAATAGCAGTTCTGTTTGCCACGTGTTTACAGGAGGAACAAAGTAATAGTTCTTTTAGACAATAGCAATGACACTGTCGCCAGATACATATTCTGCTCTTGCTAACATTCAAAATACATGTCAAATAAATTTGTAAAAGCAAAAGAAAGAAAGAAACATAGAACATCTTGGAATTTGAATCTTTTGATATATTACAATCTATCATAGGCACAAAAATGCATACCTTTTTGACCATTTAGCAGATGGTTTCCCAAATGGCCTTTTCCAGAGGATTCCATAAATCTGGACCTTTGTACTGATGTCCAGAGCATCTGTATCAGTCTGTTCCATGGATGGAGATGGAGACACAGATGTTGATTTAGAAGTAAACATTGTTTTTCCTTGTATGTTTATAACCACAGCACAGAGAGAAACTAGAGAGTCTTTGAGAAGTAATAGACTGCTGTCATGCAGACAGAAAGAGAGAGAGAGCGAGAGACCTGGGTCTGTAGCGAATTCAGGATCTATAAACTTGCTGAGTCAATAACTAACACTTAACTACAGGGAATGGAAGAGCTGTCTCCTTTCGTATTGCTTCCTGGTGCATCTAATGCTAAAACAATTGCCAGACAATGACGATTAAAGTTTACAAATGCTGCCTTCATAGATTAAAGCACTTACAGTGTTTTCCCTTTCTAGGTCGAACAAAATCTTCCACTAAGCCAATGATTGTTAACCCTTAATGTGCCATTGTGCTTATACTGGCATTCTGAGATTTGTTTATGCAAGGAAGCTGCACTATTATACAATGTAACTAAAAAATACAACAGGGAGAACAATGACTCCATAGCTTCAAAGACTCGGTATGTCAGTATGGTGTATTGGCTGAGGTAACAAATGATAAATAGTTATTGTCTGCAATCTTAGGTTTGATTCCAGCAACTTTGTAAGACTCTGTAAAAAAATCAGATAATAGACTAAGACCCTGATGAAACTCACCAAGTTATTATTTAATCAATTAAAAAGGAACAGAGTAAAAGTAAATGCTGTTTACTTCTTGAAAGTACAGTTATGGTATAACTGTTAGCAACAACTGGGTATGTTAGTTTGCTTATAAAACATGTACTTGTTTAATTAAAGAATAATATAATACAGGAAAAATTAAAAAAAAATAATCTCTTAAAATGTTAAAATGAAACTGCATTGTTCTAATACCCCACTGCAATGAATAGTACAATATACTCTCTGACAATTTGTAATACATTCTCATAAATAGTATGGATATCTGCTACAAATATAACTAGTTCAATGTCTTTTTTTCTTTCAAACTAGCTAGATGTTTCACAGAACAATATATTTTATCCACAGATATGCAAAGGTCAGACTATGTTCAGGTAAAATTAACTGGCATATGGCACTGCAGAAAGTATCACTCATCTCTGCATGAAGTCGCAAACAGAAATGCCTCACACTTTGCTAATATCGTACACCTGGACAATTCCCAGGAATTTTGGAAGTTAAGTAGACAGACTATTTTTTGTCTCAGTTACCATGTTATGTAGATAAATAATTTAAAAAATGGTTATAGCCCTAAACCCCGATCATTTTTTTGTATCATGTAAAATCTCTGCCCTAGACATACCAGCTTATCCTAGAATTTTTTTTGTTTCATCTGCTGCATAAAAGCAGTAACCTTGACACTACTACCAGAATAATAGTATGTGGGACATTATAATTACAGTGCATAATGACTTCTGGGGCAGTTTCAGTATTTCATGCCTGTCACTAACTCTAAGATTATGTCAGAAACTGTTGTTGACACCCAAGATAGTTGTAAAAGAATGAGTGAGAGTGTGTGTGTGGGTGTGCACTCAAGCGTACGTACGTATGTGTGTGCAGGGGGCAATACTTCTTATTGTCTTTTTCTTTAAAAGTACTTACAAAGATGTCATGTATTACATTTGTATATAGGGCCTGACTGATAAGCAATTTTTTTCACCCCATGACAATGACATTTAATAAGCCCAGTAATACATTCCTGCGTATAACTTTCCTTGTAATTACAACAGACAACATGCATGTTTGTATTTTTAAAGAATTTCTTACTACCCTTGATTTTTTTAAATAATTCCCGTGTGCGGCCACGGTGGTGCAGCAGTTAGCATTGCCACCTCACAGCAAGAGGCTCTCCGGTTTGATTCTCGACTGGGGTGCCTTCTGTGCATAGTCTCCATGTCCTCCTTGTGGTCATGTGAGTTTCCTCCGGGTGCTCCGGTTTCCTCCAAAATCCCAAAGAAATGCTATAGGTGGATTGGAGACACTCAATTGCCCTTAGGTGTGTCTGTGCCTTCTGTGGAAGGTTGGGTGCCAGGCTGGTAACTCGGAAGCATAAAACTCCACTGCCAATCATTCTGTGGACCGTTGTTCCGCTGTGGTGACCCTTAACCGAGATAAGCCAAAAGGAGGAGATCATGAGTAACTGTCATGATTTGTTTACAACACTTATGTGAAAGAACTCATGTCTGTGTATTCTATGGAAATGAATGCAAAGGCAGTGACATTGTGAAAAACAGTAATGGCCTATCCTGTGTTTCTTCCATGCTTGATTCCTCAGAAAGCCCTTGCTCTCTTGTGGTAGAACAAAATAACTGGTTTTGACCAAATTGTACTGTTTTGGGAATTTACTCTTTTTTTCTGTTCCCTACAAAAAAATGTTTTTAGTCTGTGCCATCACTCTGAATGGCATAGAAGTGTTTCACTTAGTTATGATTGCAGAAGATATTTCATCACATTCTGATATTTCATAGCACTGCAATATTAATTCTGTAGTCTCACCAGCATGATCGCATCCCCCATCAGGACCTACTGCCTCCATTTGGGTTTCTTTTCCAACTTGCAATATACACTTCTGCAAATATTCTCACAATGATTAATGTTCTTTTGTTGCTATTCAACCAATCTTAAAAATAAATTTTGGTATGATGGTTTGGATATTACATATTCTCTCGACAACTAAAACATTCAACCACTTTTGCTGCAAAATAATGTATACTAATCAGTTAGGTATTCACAATACCAACTCTAATACTACACCAAACAGTCTTCTGGGCTCAGAAGATCTTTCACTTCTTATCATCAGCTGGAACAGAAGCTATAGAGAAAGATATAGTAATGGCTTGACTCAAAAATGCCCATCCTTTAATTTCTACCTACTTCTAATGAAAGCCTCACGTCTTTTCAAATTGTAACAAATAAAATATATTGTTTTATCTCACTTTCTCCAAACGACAATATAATCGCTCAGGTATTAAAAAGGCAAGTTGGCTCCCAGTCAACTAGCCCCTCCCAGTCGCAGCTTTTTGTTTTACAGATGTGGAATAGGTCCATGTGTGGAATAGGTCCATAAGGCCTGGATTAGAGAATGCTTTGAAGGCAAGGCATACATCACCCTTCAGCATTACTTAGAAGACCGAGTCCAAGGTTAAGGCTTTGAAGAGATCCAAGTAGGACATGTTTTCTATACCACGTATTCTTTTTGTGAGGAAACTCCAGTTGTTGCTTATGCCTGGTCAGGTACATACCAAAGTGGCATTATACTCCGTGACTGATCTGATGACAGCTGAGTACAGTGGAACAATGACATCTTTGGATCTAGATGCTATATCCTTGCTCATATGTTATGCAACGCAGAATGATTTCCTTACTACAGCACAAGATGGTGAAAGGCAAAGTCACTGTCTATGTGTATTCCCAAATCCCTGACCACAGGGTCAACTCTTGGGGATGCATTATCAATGAAGTAATTTGTAGGGGTGGCCATCCTACTGAAAAATACTATTAAGCATTTTTTGACATTGAATGTAACAGTGAATCTGACACCAGTTAGTCTGAGTCAGGCCCTCTTGGAGGATGTTTGCATCTTTGGGGGATTTTATGACTGCATCTAGTTTGCAATTGTCTGTGAGCTTGGTCATCCAGAGGCCTTTGACACTGGCCTTGACTTCAGAAAAGCAGATGCCAAAAAGTAGCAGTCCCAGCACTGAGCCCTGCTTGTATTCCACTAGTGAGTGGCCTTTTTGTGGAGGTAGATTCACCTATCCTGACTTCTTGCGTCCTTTCTGTGAAACAGCTGGCTACCCATCTAGTTGATAAGTGCAAATGCTGTGGTAAATGTAAAATTATATGGCGACATATCTGTTGTGTCCATATGTAGCAACATCCCATATGCTCTGACTCTGTTGAAGGTGACACCAGATACCCACTGGAACCCTTGATACCTATACAAAACCCAAAGACTACAGCTGAACTATAGTATAACACTGTGCACACATAAGCATCCAACATCATAGAGCATGTGTCTGGGCTGTTCAAAGCCTGCTTCTGCTGTCTTGACACATCGGTGGGGATGGGGGTTCCAGTATGATCCAGGCACATCTAGTAGGATATTCTTAGCATGTTATATGTTTCATAATGTAGAGGTGATAGGGCAACAGGCAAGAAGGACAGGACAGTATTCATAATCTCAGCCTATGCCTCAGAATAGAGTCGTCATGGCAAGGAAAGAAAAAGTACATTCAGGCAGCAATTGTAGGGCCTACTAGATAAAGGGGGACAAAATTAGTTTGTGTTGATAATGTGTAACCTGGATCCTCATATCAGGACAGACAGACAGAAAAGAATATGAGGACTACCTGAGTCCATGTGGCTTGAGTAACAGGAATAAAGAGAGATAGGCCTTTCTAGACTTCTGTCTAAAAAATGGCTTGGTGGCGGTGAACACAGAGTTTACCAGTCACAAGATTACATAAAAAGTGGTCACCATGCAACTCAGGTGGACTGTCTTCTAGTAAGGAAAGGGCACTGGGATAGAATCAGAGGTTATAATGGCATCCCCTATGAAACTGCCTCCACTGGTAATCACAATCAGCTGTAAACCATGGTTAGAGAAGGCTGTAATAGTTAACAGAGGCTAGGCTGAAAACCTGGAAGTTGACTGGACGGAAAGTACTGGATGTCAAGGAAATACTTGGAGTCCTAGCACTTCAGGAAGAGGAAGAAGAAGAAGAAGAAGAAGAAGAAATAGGTGGACTTAAAGAAGAAGAGTGGCAGCATCTCAAGACAGGATGTGCCAAGACTATGGAACAAATATATAGCCAAGCCAGATAGGAGATAAACATAAGCTGCATAAGGAAGGCTGGTGGTGGAATGAAGAGGTCCAGGAAGTTATCAAAAGAATGAATGGAGGAGTGCAGGAAGAAGGGGAGGTAGAAAAGATAGATCAGGCTAAGAAAAATACTGGTTGAAGTCAGGGAAAACAGTATGTTAGATGGAGACACAATTATGATCACAATGTTGGGAGAGTTATGGTAGAAATGGCTCCTGTGAGTACTAACCATGGTATGCAGAGAAAGGCATAGCCTAGATGACTGTAGAATAAGCATTCTAGTTTCAGTGTAAAAGAACAGAGACAGCATTCATGACTGTGGGCAGTTCAGAGGTATCATGCTCCTTCACATTTCATGAAAGTGCTACAGAAGGTGATTGATAAAAAAATACATGCAGCAGTGAAGAGTAAGATGGGAGATGAGCATTTCAGATTTAGATCGTGTTACAGCACAAGTATCTCAATGTTTGTAGTAAGACCGATAGTGGAGAAAAAGCTAGAGATAAGGAAAGAGTCCAAATGGATATTCCTAAGACTTGGAGAAAGCGTATAACAAAATTGCAAGTAAACTGAGTTCGAAAGTCCTGCTATGGTTTGAAGTCTCACAAACATTGGTAGAATTAGTAGAGGCTGTATTAAAGGACCCAATAACATAAGTATGAAGAGTGTTCAGACTCACAGAGAGGTATTCAGTAGGAGTGGGGTATCCATCAGTGGACAGCTCTGAGACTACTACTGTTCATACTGGTGGCAAACCACATTAGCAAACAAGTTGTAGGGGATATATTAACAAAGCTGTATGCTGATGATGTGGCACTATAAATAGGCTTTGAACAGGAACTTTAGTAATTGATAAGGGACTGGAATGTAAAACTGAAGGTACACTGGATGAAAATGAGTACATTCAAGATAGATGTCATGATGGCAAATGGGAAAATTAGAATTAACTGAAAATTGAGACAGAAGGAAAAATAGTGGAACAGGTTAATAGCTTCAGGTAGATGAGAGGGGTGGTTAATGGTAAAGGAAGTCTGAATAAGGTGGTCAAAGTCAGAATCAGAGGTATTACAACCGGGTGGCACAGAGTACAAGGATAGTTTGCAACAGAAGAGTGTCAAAGAAGCTGAAAAGTAAGATGTACAAAACAGTGGTGCAACCCGTGTGTCTGTAGGGCACAGAAAGAACAGCAGTGAAGGCACAACAGTTGAGAAAGCTTGAGGTGAAGGAGATGAAGAGCTGGAGATAGGTTTTCGGATTTGGACAATTGGACAGATGAAGACATGAGGACATTAGAGCATAAGCCAAAAGAAGCCCCAATCATAGAGGAGGTCAAGAAGAACAGATTGAACTGCTTTGATCACATGTGCAGGAAAGCAGAAGGCAATCTGAAGAAGAAGATTTGGAAGGGATTGGAAAAAAGCAAGAGGAAATGAGGACATCCTGATAAGAGATGGATGGATTGCATGAGAGAAGACCTGCAACAGTCAAAGAAACTACAAAAGTGTAAATGAATCACAAGAGATAACAGTTGACAACACCCCAACCCATTTAAAAAATGCAAAAAAGGAGGTTTATGGAGAGAGAGTGAGGATGGCCTCAAAATACTGCTGTGGTTGGACCACTCACAAATATGGTCAGAAGAGGTGGTGTTGATGCACCACCATCCTATGAGACTAAGGTAGAACAGCAAAGAGCAGCAGCCATATTACTTACTTCCCACAGACTGCAATGGGCACAGTGTATGGCAGCACAGCTGAAACAGCAACATCTGGTCCATATGTATAGGATCTGGTGAGCACATAGTGTCAGTGTGGTGTCACATAAATCAAATATGAAACATGTTGTGTAAATATCAGGCCTGGCTGGACAGTGCATAGTTGAGCTACATTGTGCATTGTAGATTCTTACACTTTAACACATAGTAGAGAGGGAAGGGTGGGGCACTGTCATCATCATGTGAACAGATGGCTAGGGGCACAGTAACATATATATGTCTATATATACACACACACACACTAGACTGAGGCCACATCATGAGAGTCAGAGAGACAGGGTTTCTTGAGGTGGTGAGCATTCTGTGTCATAGATTATGTTTTCCAGTGAAGGGGTGGGAGGGATACCACAATGTGGCCATGGTCTACTGTGGAGGCAAACTTTCCTATGTGAAGGGAATTCTGGGTCATACACAATTTTCTCTTGCAATGTATTTAGGGTGCCACTATGTGACCATAATCTGCAGCCACTACACTGGCTTGTTCCACTAGGACTTGTGATCTCACTGACAGGAATGCTGTGTGACTTAACTGGAGGAGGTCCAGACATGAGGTGTCCTACCACTTGAAGGTGACAGTCATGACCTTCCATTAGCCAGTGAGGACAGTGTACTCCTCAAAAGTCCTTCCTAAATCCTAAATTGGACCCCGGGTATATGCAACCCTCAACTTGAGACAGCACTGCCAGTGAATGTGAATGTTGTGATGGAGGAAATAGTGGTTCTTTTCGTGCAAGTGGGAATAAAATGATGTATGCAACCAGAAACAGCTGGGGACCAATCATTATGGTGTCCCTAACATCTTTGCCTTCACAGATGCCACATAACACAGCAGTGAGTCTATGCTGGACTGTGCTGCCACAGACTGTGCTTAGATAATACTATGGCATACACAGATTAATACTGATTGTGACCCCCATATCAGGGGGAAACCTGTGAGATGCTATGGCATCAAGCACCCCTTTGAAGCTGCAAAGTGGTGGGTATATCCGTGTTTCAGTACATGAATCCACTGCAACTGCTGCAGAGAGATCAAGGGAGCATCACCGGTGGTGGAGATTCCACCCTCCCTGTGGACTGGGGGGTATTTATGCTGTACAGCCACATGTTCTAGTGTGGGTAAGGCTACACATTCAGCCTTCTTTGAGGATACAGCCACACCCACAATGGAGACAGACATTGTCACTGTGCCATCAGAATATGACTCAAGTGCATTTATCTCATCACCATCAACAGCAGCAGAAGTTGCGAAGGTGCCAACATCTGCCTGTTGCTGTATCCCAGCCTGTGCAAGTGTTTCCATGTGTCAGTCCTCTGCCTTCTGACAACAAAATACACAATGGAGTGAGCAAGGGTACCTATGACAAAGCTATGCTCCTATGGCATACTTGTTAAAGGTGACCAAGCAAGATGTGCCATACAAAACCAACTCACTTTTGCTGCCATCCTGACATGGCTCTACACCTGTTATATCTAAAGCAATACACAGCCAGCAGCTTCTGTGGCCTGCCTACAGTGTGTATGCAGTGCAACTGTACAGAAATCTGGTATAACAGGTACTGACTTTGTCCAAAACACATGGGGCAGGTCCAGCCTGATGTCAGTGTCCATCTATTCAGAGATAATCTCAAAAGCAGTGTTCTCCTGCAAAGATGTCAAAAACCTCTCTGGCTCTGTCAGTCTGTTTCTCCAAGCTGCACCCCCCAGCCAATGTTTTAGCTACTATGGAACATGCTTGTGCCTTGACACAAACTAACATGTGGATCAGACAGACAGGCAGATACATACACACTCTCTCTCTTCAGTACTTTGTTATTGCATCCCCCAGAATATTTATGTCATGGATAGTCTGCCACACCTGGTCATGTAAAGACTGATCAGCACCCCTTTTCCCCAAAAGATGCTGTCCCTGTGTCATTGTTTGTTGTAAGACATCATTTCCTCCAGGACAGAAACTTCCCAGTCTTTGCCATCTACCTCCACACATATAGACAAATATGAGCACATGACACAGAGCTATAGGTAGGGAAAGGTTAGTTTGCTTTTTATTTGTTGTATTACTTTAGTGCCTTTTTCTATTTTGAATACTGTAATTTGTTTTATTTACCTTGTGTTTTACTTGTATTCTGCTTTTAACTGCATATTAAAACTTGAAAAGAGACCACAGCTCTGTCTCTTGTGAGTCAGGAAGAATTTTTTCCCCATCCTCCCACCTGGTTACTGTAGTGGTCTTAAACACCACTGTCTTTCTAGTTACCTTCACCTTATGTTAATTTGACCCTATATATCATTTTCTCGCTGTTTTTACTGGCTTGTGTAAGCACAAAATTATCATTTTGTGAAATCATACCCCTTTAACTATTTAAATATATTGGCCATCCTACTGTATTCCATAGTACCAGAATACAAAAGTGACCACCCCCTTTCAATCTATCTTGCTGTTTTAAAAATAGTGACTCTCCACTAAAACTTTTTAAGACAGGTAAAACTTAAGTTACCTACTTTCACATCTAACTCCTCTAGTGCACACTGCAGTATTTAGGATAAACCATTTTTTTCATCTTACCTTTAAGCATCCCTGTGACTAGCATTTGCTTTAAAACCTGCTGGAAAGCACTAGGAAGTCTTAAACTGATACAAGCACTCGACTCTCCTTGTTAATAAGGCAAAATTAATTGTAGGCACTAAACAGCCTATAATTGCAAAGTACCTTGCTAAGGTAAGGGAAAACAGCTCTTGTACTTTACAAAAAAAAAAGCACCAAACCTGGCATGTCCAAGGGTCAGCTTCCAGTGATTTCTCCTGTCCACCTGGTGAATCTGGGCATACTGGGGCAATGCAGCAACTGCCTCATGTACACAGACAACCCTCTCCTCCTACCACCCAACACTACAATCTGTGAGAGATGCACTTACATAGCCAAACTGGAAGCAAAGCTCTCTCCACCCAAGAGTGTGCTAGACAGTCAAGAAGAGAAGGTTAACACCAGCACTATATCTCAAACAACACATAGCCCTTCTAAACCCACACCACCAACATCCACACATAGCAACACTAAACCCACATATGTGGAGGCCCTTAACCTGCCCAAGTAACAAGGACCTCCGAAGCTGAATGTTAACAAACACCAATCACAACCAAAGTGACACATAGCTCACAACACCACTGTGCCATCCAATAGCCCCTAAGGCAAGACAATGTACCCAACACTTTAGTCATAGGTGACTGTATTCAGACACACTGATGTCCCACTCACCAGGTTGAACAAGGAGAAAATTACAGTCAGCTGCATGTTGGGTGCCAGGATCCACCACATAACGCATGCACTCAAGTCATTCTACAACAAGTACAAATATGACTCTGTCATTGTCCATGGTGGACTGAATGACTTGAGACGCATCTCCCTGGACTACATGAAAAGAGACATGGAAGAGCTATCAGATCATGTGGCTCAGGGAGGTATGACCCTAGCCCTGAGTAGCATACTGCCTTCGCCCAGAATGATACCACAGTATAAGGACAAAATGATTGACTTCAACAATTGGTTAAGCTTCTGGTGTCATTCAGAGGGGATCCAGTATCTGTCTGCCTGGGACGACATGATCGACAGACCACAATGCTTTGCCAGAGATGTTCTGCACCTGTCACCCCTGGGATTCAGGTTACTGGCTAAGGCTCTTGCCATCCCTGTAGTGCCGTTTTTTAGGCAAAGTTCAAAGGACAAAACCGCCACTGTAACAGGTACAAGCATGCAAAATCTGAAGGTAATGCTACTCAATGCTAGAAGTCTAAAACTCAAAATGCACTCTCTCGAGGCACTCCTAAAACTGGAGAACATCAATATCTGTGCAGTAACTGAGACCTGGTTCAAGGCTGCAGACAGCACCCCTGCAATACCAGGCTACAACTCTTACCACACTTTTCAGTCACAAAACCAGGACCAAAACACTAAAGGTGGAGGAGTGTCTATATTCACCATGGATATTCACAACACCAGGCTAGTCACCCAACACAACGCATGTGAAATTCTCCAGATTCAACTAACACTAGGTAAGACTGCAATCCAAATTGTAGTTTGCTACAGATCCACCACTATGCCCCAAGATTCTCACTACACCTTTCTAAACATACTGGAAAATATTAAGATACAACCAAACACCCTAATACTGGGTGATTTCAAGTACCCTGCCATTAACTGGGAAAACTACTCAAGTACCAACACCTTTGCCCAACAGTTCTTGGAATTCATAAATTCCAATGCCCTAGATCAACTAATCCTTAGTCCCACCAGGGGCTCCAATATCCTAGACCTGGTCATTACCAACATGGGAAATCAATGCTTCACACCTGTGGTCACCCCCTTGTTGGTCAGGTCTGACCATAAGCTAATCACCCTTGACATTCACATCCCACCCCCACCCTTCAGTAAGGAAACTCTGTAAAAAACTTCTCCAAAGCCAACTTCATGCTACTCAAGTCAGAGATGACAATCTTTATGACACCCATTTAAATGGGAACTGAAAGTTCGACTGCTGAATCCTACACTAAGGCACTGTATAAGCACATCCACTTGTGCATGAATCATGCCATCCCTAATAGAACCAAGATGCTCTCCACCAAAAAAGGAAGCCAATCTGGTGGTCCCGTGCCATAAACAAACATTGTAACAAAAGCAAGAAACTGTTGCAGAAAAGAGAAAAATCCCAGGATGCAAAAAACTCCCTTACCAGCCTCAGTAAGAAGCTGAGATCCCTCATAAAATCCTCCAAAGCTAGTTACGAAAATAAAATTGCCAAAGATTCCAAACACAACAACAAGGCATTCTATAACTATGTCAAGAATCTAAATGGCAATGCTTAGATCTGCTCTGAGCTACAACAGAATGGCATTAAATATACTGATCCCAAGGATATTGCCAATATCCTGGCAGACTGATTCAGTGCAAACTTCACCCCCCTCCCACCCCCTAAAGGGCCCATCTCAATACCAAAAGATTGCCAAATTCCGGTACTCATGACCACACAGGTAAAAAATGCACTCTCCAAAGCTAAGAATGCAGCATCCATGGGACCAGATGACATCCCAGGTTGTGTACTACATGAACTACAAAATGAACTGGCACCTCATCTAAGTGTCATGTTTAAACATAGCCTCATCTCAGGCTTCGTGCCCACTGAGTGGTGCACAGCTACAGTTATCCCACTCCACAAGGGGGGATCCACCTTGGATCCTGGGAACTACTTCCCCATCAGTCTGATGAGCTTGATCTGCAAGGCCATGGAACATATTATCATGGAACTTATAAACAAAGACTTTGGCAAACTTCAAACACTGGACTCTACACAGTTTGGGTTCGTGAAGGGTCAATCTTGTCTCCTGACCCTGACTGACTTCTTCGAGTCAGTCTCCAGAGCTGTGGACAAGGATAAGGTGGTCCACACAGCCTATCTGGACCTCGTCAAGGCCTTTGACACCATCCCCTACTCCGGGATCATATATAAGCTTACTAAGCTGGGCATTAATCCCTGCATCACTCGATGGGTTATCAACTGGCTTACTGACAGAACCCACACTGTAAAAGTAGCCAACTACAAATCCAGATCCAGACAAGTGGAGTACCTCAAGGTTTAGTCCTGGGACTGATCTTGTTTGGCATCTACTTCTCTGACATACAGGCCAACACTAAGGGACTCTGGCTAACAAAGTTTGCAGATAACTGCAAACTGGGAGCCATTATTGAATCCCAAAATGATGTGGATATTCTACAAAAGGGCCTTACAGAAACAGATGCTTGGTGCCAGAGCCATGGGCTCAAGCTCAATGCCAAGAAATGTACAGTTATCCTCTTTTGGGATAAAACATGCACCTGTGAATTACCACATAGCTGGCAGTACACTAAACACCGAAAGTGTGATAAGAGACTTAGGGACACAGGTGGACAGTGGTCTCACCTTCGATAACCACATTGCTACAACAGTCAGGACATCCTTCTATGTGGCACATCTCATCACTAAGGGCTTTTCATCCAGAAAAAAGGAGGTCATTGTCCCACTGCACTCCTCCCTCATTAAACCCATTATAGAATACAACGCCCCGTTTGGTATGTACCTCTCAAGACATCTGCAACAACTGGAAAGGCTGCAGAAATAGCTCACTAAAAGAATCACAGGCCTAAAGCAGATGCCCTATGCTGACCATCTTAAAAAACTCCACCTATACTCTGTCGCATATCGTCTACTCAGAGGCAATCTCTGCTTAACATACCAGGCCATGTCAAACCCAGAGCTGTTGGACATGCTAAACTTAAAGAAATCCCAACCCCTCAGAGACACACGCTCCAGGGATCTAAACCTTGTCATCACAATGAACAAAACATGCTGGAGGGATAGGTTCCTGACCCAGAGACTCCCCAGACTGTGGAATAGACTGCCCATACATGTCTAGCAGAGTGCCTCTTTGGCCCTCTTCAAAAGAAACCTTGATGATTGGATGGGAGATAGGAAATTCACCCAGGGGATCACGTTAGTCACCCTGCTAGACAGGGGTCCAGGGAAGTAAATACTGTGGGAAGAAATAGCCAGGGCATTGTTATTGCTAGGCTTGTATAGGCCCTAGGGCCGATAGCATAGTATCAACATATATACCTATGAGCCTATTGACTATATACTTTTGGTATAAGGAGAAAAGCAACTTCAAACAAAGGTGTAACTTACACAGACCATACAATAATCAAATGGACAGCTGAACAAATATGCCATAAAACAGCTGCAGAAACAGATATGGCAATACCTTCAGCAAGTGTCTGTGCAAATAGGTATGTATAGGGTTAGGCATATATTCCTGTAGTCAAGTGTTGGCTGTCACCTTGGTAAACACCAATGATATAGCTGTCCTGTAGAATAGTGGGAGGAAACACATCTGTAGGCATATAACTAGTATACTCACCACCGTAGACCAACACATGCATTAAACAGACCATAACAGTAATACAGGAGTGACAGGCATGTACACAATAAGACGGTGCCCTGATTTCGCGGGCTATCCTTTTGCTAGCTTCTACAAATATAGGATACATGCAGACACCTATTCCTGTTGCTAGCCTTTTGTAATGTGAATTCCAGTGGAAGATACACATCCTTAAGAAAGTATATATAATAAAACAAAACAAAAAAAAACCCATAGCACATAGTTTGAGTGTGACTATTCAAACTGCCTCTAGATCCAAATAATTCTGATATTCTTCCCAAATATGCATTACTTAGAACATGAAAGTGTGCTTCCAAAAGCACCACAAGTGCATATTTAAAATAAACACAAAATAGTTCACCTCTGCAATTTTCTAAAGTGTGCTTTTCAACAAATGATGTTGGTTCATCTGGGTGTCTTTTTCTCTGCTACAATATTCTGATTTTGTGGATACGTCTATACCTATTTGCAGAGCACATGGGCAAATTAAGGTAACAGGCATGCATGTTTATAAATAGATCTATTCCACAGAGATATATCAAATGCATAAGGCAAAGTCTGTTGCTGATGTTCAGCCTCTAACTGCTTGTGGCTGCAGGCACCTACTTAAGAACAATGCCGGTACCAGCATCATGCTACTTTGTGAGGAGCCATGCTGCAGACATTTTATTGTCAAGGTTCACAGACCACTATCTTATTCCTTGTGAAAATCAAAACATTTTCAGAGGAAATTAAAGAAAATGTCAGTTTCTGCTAATGCACAGCAGACGACATCTGCATGGAGCATGAAGGAGAGAAAGATAATGATTTTATTTCATTCATGACCATTTCAATGAGTATTTAAAGTGGATGCCTTTTATGATCTGGCTGAGATGTTGTCCCTGGAGATGGAAATTAGCAGGATGGTGGAACACTGCAAGTTTCAGTTTGATGGTCTACGGCACAGGAACCCGGATGAGCTCATGTATGGGAGGCTAAGGTTATGCAAAGATGCCCTTAATTCTATAGAAAGTTTTTCCCCTTGAGTGTATATGTTTATGTTTCCTCTTTTATTCTGTTGTAGGTTTGAGATAGTTATTTCTACTGGCAAGCAATTGTGAAGCCCATCTTAGGAGTTAAGTCTGCTGCTATATGGATCTTCCAAGTCAGACAGAGGGGATAGTGGTGGCACAACCTGTGATATGCCCATTATGTTGCATCTGATTTCTGCACAGCCCTGTTCTAGGGAGGGGTTATGCTGCACTATGTCACTGTGACTGCACATTACCCAGTGTGTCCTCATGTATACCTGTGTCATAGTAATGATATGTATCTTAATATGTGTGCAGGAGGCACACACTTGCCTGCTGCCTGTCTCTGTTCCTCCAGTGACTCCCCATTCTATTGCATGCATTTATACCACCATTGTCTGTACTATTCTATGTTTCAGTGTTTCCCCCATGCTCATTCATATCTCTGTTTCTCTACCCTACATTTCACCCTTCCTTCTAATTCCTTCACTTCAAAACTGGGTGTTACTCCAAGACAAAAAATGTTTCCCTCTATCCCCCCATCCTGTGTACACCCAAATGTCATCCTTATGTGTGACTCTCTGCTTACCCTTCCCCTTTTCCTGTACACCCCCTTCCCTTCTCTTTTATGACTCCAGCAGGTGCCTATATGTATTGGCACCATAGGAGTGTAACTGAAAATAATACATGGCTACTTAGTTATGTGGGGCCATCACGCTGAGAAGCACAGTAACACAAGCAGCCTGGCTTCTACGGGAACTGCTTTACATTGAGATATATTAGGCTGAGTTCACATTTTCTGTCTCATGGAATCATACTATGTCTTGTGCATCCACTATACAGATTCTTTCCTGTGCTTTTCAATATACATTTCAGTGCATGATATGCAATAAGACACTGAGGCTATAAATTATAGTGCATTGATTGGCCACTCTGACATAACCATACAGGCCAAGGAGGTGTACACTGCACAGTAATCAATTACACAGTTGGGGGGGGGGGGCAATGTGCCATAGGTGAAAGAGTCATGTGTGGTGGATGTGGTAGCCATGAACATGGCCAGGAAGTTGGGGAAGTCAGGGATCACATCCTCCAGTGATGGGCTGGAGCTTCTAAAGGCAGAACACTGGCTAGGTGCACAATGTGTCCCATGACTAAAAAGTGACCATCTATGAAGCATGACAATAATAAGATGAGTTGTCACCCCATTCCATGCTACAGGGCCATTCATGTCAGGACTAAAGGCACCTGTCCAAAGGATGTTATACCATGTCCGTTGCCTGTGAGCGAACCCTGCTGTTGGCATCCACAACCACATGAACCAGCATAAATAGGAATTGCTTGTGGTAGGGCAACAGGAAAGCTTGATGCACTGAACTGTGGGACCTTCACTGGTTTGCTCAGTGGGATGCATCAGAGGTGTTGTATAAGCATCAACCATGTCCCTGAGAGAATTCATGGCCATGGGCAAGGGCAGCCTTGGACTGTGTGGATAGTTAAGCCCCATCTGGAAAGGAGTGTACCACCTGTGCATGCCTGGAGTGTGAGCATACAATGTGCATCCTTCCCCTAGCATTCCTATAGTGGCCAGTTCCCTGCATTCACATGGATGCACCAGTAGATGACAATTGGGCCATCACTGCCTTTAATAGGAATGTCTACTCCTGGTCCCTATATATTTGCGTCACTCTGCATGCAATGCAGGATATCACACTCCCCCTGCAGTAGTTACAGGATTTCATGCAAGCCAAGTGGCACATTTAACATCTTTAACTTGGACAATTACTGTCAGTCTGTGCATGGATTACTGACATGCCCATCCACTGACTGATATCAAGGGTAATCAGAGATGAATCCTGCACTAGGCCTGGTGCTGGCAGGGTGTCCCAGCCATGATATAAATATAAATTAAAAAAAGTTTCATGACATTAAATTAATTGCCTGCTACTGGGATTCTGCAAATACTCATGAGATTTCCCTGGTATTCAGGCACAAACGAGAGAGAAGCACAGTATTCAAACCCAGCTCAGAACACTCGCAGGTATCTACTACTTTGTGAAGGTGTGTGTGTGTGTGTGTGGCAAATCACTGAGAATTTCTGTCAGTCATTTTAGTTGGTTGAAATGTTCTGAAATGGGTACTTTTGTCATTACTAGCGCATGTATTTTGTTTCACTGCTGACTGTAAAAACTGTTCAAAACTACAAATTTAAAATACACTCTAACAAGTGTTGTTTTAAACAATAAATATTTATGTATGAAACAAGAAATACATTTAAAATGATCAGGAAGGTGAGTCAAAGAAAATATGCATTTACTTGTGGCCCTAAAAATGGACGCAGGGACCCATGGTTTGAAAGCAGTCTGTGTACTAAGGTACACTTAGTCCACCACTGGCCAGGTGTATTTTCAATTAATATGAGTTTCATTGTATTTTCAATTAATGTGAATTTCACTGCATTTTCAATAAGTGTGAGTTTCAAGGGAAGAGAAGTTTACTGTTGCTCATGCTGTCTGTTTTCAATAAGCAACTGTTTTGTTTTGTTCAATAACCATTAGTGATTTGCTATAAAATTTGAAAGCAGTGTTAGTGGTGCAACAGGTAGCATGTAGAAGGATGTGGGTTCTATGCCCACATCAGAGAGATGATTGCTGACACTACACTGCAGTATAAGTGGGTGCTGCATTCCTCAGTTCATCACCCTTCAGGTGAGATGTTAAACCTAAGCTCCATCTGTCTGAGTTAGTGGTAGCTCAAGTGGATGTAAAAGATCCCATTACGCCCACTGAAAAATGTATGCGAAATTCCCAAGTACCCTGCCCAAATTTCCCCTAGTAGAACAAATACCATCTCAGGTCTTCCCTGAAAAGAGGTTACTAACCTGGTCAACAAAGGATAAATACATTACACATTTTAAATTAACTCATCTCTGTAATCATTTCAAAAGTAAAGAAAAACAGTGTGCACATTGACAGTTTTGAACAGTGTTTATGATAGTTGGGAGGACAGAGCCAAGTAATGGGACACTGGAATGGCTGAGGGGGGCTAGTTCATTATCCTGCCTAGGACCCATTTGACCATGATCAGACTCTGAGGATAACACCCAGGTCAGGGAATGTTTTGGAGTCATAGTATTCACCCTAAAGGCATTTAACAGATTGACTGGCTGCGGCTGTTGTTGCTAGGCCCCTGTCAACATATTCCAGACTGCATGATCATATACTTTCTCATGGTGCACAGCATACATGTAGATCATGCTGGGGAAACTCTTATTACCCCTTTTTTACAGATAAGGACAAAGAATTTATCTACCGTTTTACACCCAGGATGAAATCTGCATTGCTTCTCTTGAACTAAAGGATTGATTATCAGATACAGTCTGCCATAGGTTCATAGATGTATACAAGGCTAACCACCACAATGGCCTTTTTAATGTAGATATCCATCCTAAATATAGCTGTCAATTTTTGGAACCATAATGTTATTTTAAAGGGTATATCTGGGCTAGGGCTTGAGTGGCCAAGCATTTATAGGTTGCCTTTGTTCATTAGAGAGACAGATGCCAGATCAGGGGTGAAATTTCAATTCCACATCTACTGATACAAGTTACACTTATATTGAGTTAGGAAAGAACTCTGCTTAACATGGATGGAAGCTTGTTCCATCCAGGGGTAGTCTCTGAGAACTGTCTGTCCAAGATGTCTTATTTATGTCACAGACAAGGTTTAAGTTCCCAAATTAGCTAATTCTGATGCTATTTGTTTTGCAGATATGCAGAAAGTTTATCAGAGCAGGATCTAAGGATGCCTTGTAGGCCAGACATAAAATACCTCTCAACAGTTTGTAGGAGACAGTACAGTGATAGGGCTTTGAGGTGATTTACGTAGGACATGTTATTTACACCACTTACACTTTTTGTGAAGAACCTCTGTGAACATTCAAGTTGTTGCATGTGCCTGGTAAGGTACATACCAAAGGGGTTGCTGTACTCAATGACTGGTCTGATGAGGGCCGAGTACCATAGAATGATTACTTCCTTGGATCTAGATGCCATACCATTGCTTATACATTGCTCAACCTTAAATGGTTTCCTTACCACTGTAGGCACGTGTATCAAAGGCCGGGATACTGTGTGCAAGCAGCCACAAAGCTCTGCCTATCGGGTCTACTTTTTGGGGGGGTTATCCAGGGGTAACTGACTTCCCAAAGGATACTATTATGCATTTCCTGACATTGAGTTTTAAACTATGGCCCTAGAACCAGTTATTTTTCTGTGTCTACCCTTCTACTGTCTTGGAGGTATTCTATAATAGCACCTAGTTTGCAATCATCTGCAAACTTGGTCAGCCAGAGAGCCTTGACATTGGCCTTGACTTCACAGAAGTAGATACCAAATAGGAGTGGACCCAGTACAGGGCCCTGAGGGACTACACAAGTGACTGGCCTCTTTGTGAAAGTGGACTTCCCTATCCTAACTTCTTGGGGCCTATGAGCTAGCTGGCTATCCATTGGTCGACAAAGGGATTTATACCTAATATTTTAAGCTTTTCTACAATGCCCAAGTGCAGTATTGTATCCAATTTCTTGGCCAGGTAAAGGTAGGAAGAATGTACCATTTTGCCCTCGTCCATTGCTTTTGTGACCTTTTCGAAGATGTATACCGGGTTGATTAGGTATGATCTGCCCTTGACAAAACCAAAAGTTGAATCCAGTGTCTGAAGGTTTCCTATTGTATTCTTAATCATTGTCTTTGCGTAAGAGACTAGTTAGACTTAAGGCTCTGTAGTTACTTTGGTCTGTAGATGGCCTGTCCTTGTGCAGAGGGATGATGGTTGCAGTTCTCCAGTCACTTCCCACAAAGCCTGTCTGGAGGCTATAGTTAAATAATGATTCTATTGGTCATGACAGGTCATGTTTCATGGTATTAAGAGGCTTTTTGGGATAATATCAGGGCTCATTAATGCAGTGTTCTTGGCCTTAAAGAGTGCACTAAGGACCTGTTTCCTAGTGACAGTTGGGAGAGCTATGTTTGATGGCATTTCCTAAGGGGTATTGGGGAAGAGGAGTAAACCTGGAGCTGAATTTGTCTGCCTGTAGATTTGCTGTACCTTCCAGCTCAGTGTTGGTGGCTCAATTTTCAAATAGTTCTGCATGTTGTTGTGTAGTGCCTCTGAGGTTGCAGGCATAGTTAAAGAAAGCCTTGAGATTTTCCCTGTCCTGGGATGCTATTTTTACTTCATATTTGGCTTTGGTAGTCTTTATTAACCCTCTAAGTTGCTTGTTTGGATTGACAAGGTAGTTATCTTACTGGGTGTTGCACTTCCTAATTTTTGCTATGATTTTCTTCCTGGTTTTTTTCCCCCTATATAGCTATTAACATGATTGTACTGGTATCCGTGAACAATTCTATATTGGCAAAGGTATTCTCAGGATTTGGTGGGGCTTGCAATTTTGCCAGGTTATCACTTAGTAGTAGAAAGCTTGCCTTAGAATAGTTCCTAAAGTTTTAAGGTTAGCTAGGGTCTGGGTTTTATTCTTATTTCAGAGGAGACAGTTTTATGGTCTGACCTTACCAGAGATGACATTAGTCTGGAAGGGGGGTGGTGCAGTATTCTCCATATTAATGAGGACCAGTTCAGGATGTCTGCACCCCTACTGGGCATGTGTACTAGCTGGTCTAGGGTGTTTGTGTTTACAAAGGCCAGGAATTTTTGGACCTGCAAGCATGGGGTCATGTATGACTTATTTTATAGCAGGGTGCGTTAAAGTAACTCAGCTCATGAATACGGTATTCGATTGAATGGTGAGTGTTTTGAGCATATCCTGAACTCAGCGGACATGCCCTCCTAGTTTCAGCTCCACGACTGAGACTTTCACATGTAGGTGGCGCAGCATTATTCATCTGAAACTGGAACATTCTATCCCTTCTCTCCTTTTGAAAATGGGGACCACTAGCCCAATTCTATATTCAAGAGGCATTGTTCCAGTCTTTCAAACCACAATAGAAAAACCCTATTAACCTTAGAACTCTAATAATTTCCACTACTTCCACCATTTCTGCCATGGTTCTTAACCACTGTCATCTTGGCACCTATTTAAATTGCTGCAATGGTCTCATTTACAGAAATGGACATAGCCCCACCAGCTGCTCCTGGCACTACACATCAAAGGAGTTCCTTCTAGTGTGACATTGCCTAGTATGCCTCTCACATGAGGAACCCAGTCAGAAATATCTTCCACCCCTCAATAATGTTTGCAGGTGATATCAGCATTTACCTACCACTTTTGAAACCAGCCTGTGCAATATTCCTCTCTCTCCCTTCCCCTAGCCAACAGATGGTTTTGCTGTACGACCATCTGAAAGTAATTTTTCATGGTCACACTAAAGTCTTTCCACACTCAGGCATTCATTTTAGTAATTGAAATAGTTGCTACTCTCCTGGCCTGTAGATACCTATCAGTCATGTTCAGTGACCTCCACTCTAACTTTATATGAAAAGCCTCTTTCATGAACATTATAGCTTCCTAGCAGGTCCTTGGTTATCATAATGACACAAACTGAGCATATTTTGGCTGCAGCTCCTTATTGTTGCAGCTTGAATGGTGTTAATTCAGATTTCATGTCTCTAACATCCCCAGTAAACAAGTATTTTCAGAGACTGGAGTTCAACTCATCCCAACATAAGCATGTGCTAGATGTCCTCACAGTATTCTCACTACATATCTGGGTTTTATAGGTCTGTTCAGCCACCCCCTCAGTAGTGTAACCATACTCACTACTAACTGATGATCAAATGACATGGCATTGCCTATTATGAGCAGTGTATTCAAAGTGTATGGCCTCAGGTCTGATGACATGATTACAGTGTCAGTCACTATCATTTGGCCAAGGACTTTGAAACCAAGTCCACTTATGAGTAGCTTTCTCATCTTGGGGTCATGACCCTGTCATTGTGGAATGGTCTGTATACCTCAGTGATTCTTAGCACTATGCTGTCTTTAGCTTTGTGTTCTCTTCAGTGCCATCATTATCAAACTGACCTGAACAGTAAAGCTGGAAAAAAAAAGAGATCCACAAAGTATCATGGTGGTTCTTCCAAAGAACAACAGTATTTCAGCAAGAGCAGGGATACTGAGCCCACCCCAGGAATCAGGCCTGTGAGTGGTATTTGCCAGTGTGCATCTGTTAAATGTCTGACTAATATAACCAAGTCAGGCAAAGTTGCAAATAGGTGCCATTATAGCTTTGGCTCCTGGACATGGAATGGAACCTCAAGGCTGCAGAAAGAGCCAGAGCTGGTTCAAGAGGGTGAAATGTACCATTAAGATGCAAGGGATCTTACCCTCACACACAACACAGATTTCCTTGATCAGGGGTGGTCATTCACCTAAACTGGAGATATCCCTTGGGAGAAGCTCAGAGCAAGTGTGGGGATATTCACAAGCTCCACCTGAGTACAGAACAATTGACATTATGACAGAAGATAACAGCATCTTTGTAATGTATGAAATACATTGTTTAAATATGCTAATGACCAAGCATAGGGTGCCGAATATCATGTGGTATACATTTTTTCTTGAAAATACTCAGAGTCAGCTCATGGAGGCTGGAACACATCCACAGTGCCTATGTAATGTAGTGAGTATTATGACAAACTGCAGAAAAGATGGAACAAAATTACGGTTAACTTAACCTCAAGTGAACTTGTATCAAAATGAAAACAAAAACTCTGGCACAAGAAAAGCCAAAACTCAAACTTTAATGTACAAAGCTTTCAGGCATAGCCCTTCTTCAATGTAAAATTAACAAATAAATCAGCAGTTTACATTTAAAACATATTTCCAAAATTCCACAGGACACCGCCCCCCAATCACAATTTACTATAAATTAATCAATTAAAATTCACTGCATCTTGTATAAAACAAACCATCATTGACATATACAAAATAATTATTATTCAAATACGTATAAATATCAGAAATATAAAATCAGTCTACATATAATATAAAATCATCACATTTGCAGAATAAAATAATTATATACTGTGCAAAATCATTTCTTTTGCATTTGTTTCTTAATTAAGATTGGTTTGATACTAATAGCTGCATTAATCCCTGGTTTCTCATCAGCATGTAATCTTACAATCCAGTTATAGTATCTAATCTCCAATGTATTATTTATCTTACCTCCTCTAATATTCTTAGTAACAATATCTATAACCCTAAATTTAAAATCATGACCACAACCATACTCTGATATGTGCTTAGTCAAAGTATTTGATGAAACATTTTTGCATATTTCAGATCAATGCTCAATGATATGATCATTGTAACATGGAACTGTGCCCCATTTGATTACTATTAGCCCTTCCTTGCCATTTAGTCGTCTCATTTCTTTATAACAGAGTTTTTGTTTTAAGTTTCTACAGTTCCTGCAATTAACAATCAAGAATTTTTAAAAGAACTTGAGTATCTGTTCAACTCTACAGGTTTGGCTATGTTGAAGTTAATGGTTAAATATAATAACATTAAGATTGACGAGTTAACAGTGATTTTGGAGGAGCACATTCAATGTATTACTAATGATTTATTATTTTCACAATTAAAAGCTTCCTTTGACAGAGCTTTTATTCAGGTCGAAAATGCTTGCAACAACATTTTTGTTCAGAAGTGTAACAAACTACAGAGAGATTTAGATGACTACAGAAAAGGGAGGGCATACCCAAATTTGACTGGTGTTTCAGATAACCAGAGACATTCCACCAATCAAAACCAGATTGACTCGGATGCCGTAGGACATATGAGGGGAGGATACATCAGCAGTCCACCAGAAGTACCAGAAGATCGGCATTCACAATGTCTGCAAAACAAAGCACAGCAGGGGTATTTTTCCACTCAATGCCCCAGAAACAGCGGATATCAAGACAAGAGTTACAGGGACAGATATCAAGCCCAGGAAGCACATCCAAAGAAATGGAATGGTGGTTTCAACAACCACAGAGCGTATTAAGAACTTCTTTTTCAGGTAACTGTGTTTATTTAACTCAAACAAACTGTGTTGCTAATGAGCAAAATCTTTCAGCGTTTGATGTGGAAGTGGAAAATGTTATAGGATTATACAGTGAGCTGGGAAGTGGGCTTGATTTTAACTGTGTTTCTACTGAGCCAAATCCTTCAGCATTTGAAGGGGAAGTGGGCAATGTATTAGAATCACACAGTGACTTGGGGAGTGGGCTTGATTTTAACTGTGATTTCTCAATGTATTCTATACCTGGAGACGAAGATACATTTATTACAAATGGAATTAAACTTAACCATGTACAAAATGTTGAAATGGAAAACCTGGAAAATTTAGGGGATTCTGAAAATACTGATGTTACATTATACCTAGTGTTGACTGAAGGAAGTCCAGCAGCATTTTGCAATTGTAATGAAGTAAATTCTTCGAATGTTGGTTATGTATCTGATTTTATTGATGTTGATTTATTGGATATGTTTGTCAATGAACATAGTAATTTAGAAAGTAGTGATGGAGAATTGAATAATATGCATCCTGATATTATACTGAATGCAGGGGATGATTTTAAGGTTTTTAATTTTTCTAGTAAAACGATTGGGTCTGCACATGTAAATGTTTTGTCAAAAGATTTCACTTTTGTGCCATCAAGAAGAGGCACTTGGTAAATGTTTTAATTGATTTTAAATTGTTTTTGCGAAAATTGAATGTGGGTTTATATTTTAATAACCAAGTAGACACGGAAACAAATGAAGGTGCGGTCATTAGAAGGCCTAGTGTTTTTAACCCCCCATTACACAATAAACTAATCATTTTTGAAAAAAAAAAATGTGAATTGGATTTGAGAGAGCATCTAAGAATATCTAGTAGTTAAAAACAGGGTTTTGATAATCTTACCTCAGATGAACAGAGGTTATTGGAGGACATTTTGAGTGACAAAAATGTGTGGGTTATGAAGCCTGACAAAGGCAATGGGATGTTAATGATGGATATGGTAGACTACGTATGTGCAATGAATGGTATACTAAACGATGGTACTTATGAACAAATTTCTAAGAATGAAATTAATACTGCCCACCGTAAAATTGACATGTTGGATGACATGTTATATCAGGGCAATATTACATTGGATGAATATAATTATATGAAAAATGAATATCCAGTTATAGGTAGCATATTTGGAATACCAAAGATTCATAAGTCATTGGTAAACCCACATTTTAGACCCATTGTTGACTCTAAGAGATCAAAAACATCTTTTATGTCGAGATTTTTGGATGAGCAGTTCAAAAAGGTGTTACAAACCTTTGATTATATTTGTAGGGATTCTTGGCACTTTTTATCCAATCTTAATAATATTGAATTGATAGGAGAATTTTACTTTGTAACTATGGATGTGTGTAATTTAGTCAGTGTTATCCTACATGTGACAGGCCTCAAATGGCTAGAAAGACAAATGGTTCTAACATTTTTAAAGGACATAAGGTGAACACATTAGTTTCTTTAATGTAGGTTGTGTTACACAATAACTTTATTTATTTTGAAAGCCAGTTATTCAGGCAAAAAGTAGGTGTGGCAATGGGGGGCAGCATGTGCCCCCACATTTGCCAATTTGGTAATGTCCTTCTGGAAATCTAACATGGTCTTTAACAGTAATTATGCTCAATACATTATGAAATATACAAGATTTGTGGATGACATCTTTTTTTATTTGGCATGGAAGTTTATCCCTAGTAGATGATTTTTCCATTATATTAATGATTCAGTTAGATTTTTAAAGTTCACCCACCAATTTAGTGCAGAGGTCATCCAATATTTGGATGTTGAGATTTTAGTTGATAAAGAACTGAATATGTTGGTTTCGAAAATTTTTAGAAAACCCACCTTTTCCAATTCATACCTTGATTATTCTAGCTGCCACCCACGATATCAAAAGAAAGCCGTAGTGAAAGGCCAAATGGTGAGGGCAGCAAGAATGACCACACAAGAGATCATGACTTTTATCAATAAATTGAATTTATAGAGAGCATGTTTATAGGTAGGGGCTATCCCAAACCCTTACTGACCAATATTAGAAATTAAATAGTTGGGAAAAGGAATAAAAACATTTATTTACCTATTTTAAGAAGGATGGAAATGGGATGTGCAACACCAATGAGTACAAGTGATGTATCCACTATGAACATCAATGGTACATTTTCTTTTGTTTGAATAGGGATACCACAGGTGTATGTGCAATTTTAAAGAAAAACTGGGCTCTACTGACTGCTGATCAGGACTTAAGTAGGTTTGGGAATACACCAGCTTTTACCTTTAAAAGGGACCTCAATTTTAAAAACCTACTGGAAAGGAATAGTATAACCTTAAAGGACATGTATTCAAATCAGAAAAGAGGTCATTTTAAATGTGGGAAGTGTAATTGATGTACACATTTATTTTTAACTAACCATTTCTTTGTGTTGAATGGGTTTAAAATATATATTCATTCCCATTACAATTGTTATTCTAAGAATGTTGTGTATTTAGCTAAGTGTTTGGACTGCCCTAAATTTTATGAGAGTAAAACTGCCAGGGCATTTAAAACGAGAATATATGAACACATTTCTGATTTAGCTAAAGGGGTGAAAACTAATGCATTGAGCAGGCATATAGAGAAATATACAAGTCACAAGTTACGATTCTTGGTTATTCAACAAATTATTAACTATGTACTAGGTTGGGTTACACCTGAACATTTAGACGCATGTGAATTACGTTGGCAGCTGAGGTTGAATGCCAGCATTTTTCCAGGTTTAAATGAATGAACCAATCTATTGAGTATATTGAAAATGAAAAAAACATGGTTATTTTTTATAGATTGTTGTGTGTGTTATTATTTGATATATTATTATTTATAAAATATTTATATCATGTATTAAACAGTATTTCGATTTTTAAAAAATCAGGGGATGTGTGTTTTTAAATGCAATGGAATAAAATGGAGTAATTGATTAATTAGGAAGGGTATATATAAGGGAAGCATTAACAGAGGGAGTTGTTCTGATGAAGTCTGGTTCATGTAACAGATGAAAGCACTCAACTGTATGTACTGAATAAAACTGTATTTTTGGAGTACCTTGGTCCTTTTTCTGCTGGTTTGTACCTATTTTGGTTTGTTTTCTGTCCACACTTTTACAGTTCCTATATGCAAAGCTAAGCTTGCTATCAATTACTTGTTCTAGCCCTGGCATTGCTTTCAGAATATGCCAGTTCTTAGATATAATTCTCTTAACCTCTTTGGTTCTACTATTATATGTGGTTACATACTTTACTGTAGTCTACTCTCTCTGGTTAACAAGATTTTCATTCATTGGTTTACTTTCATTAAAAAATGGTCTACCTACCCTCTCCCTATCTAAAGTTACTTCATGCATAACTGCATTTAGCAGGCTGTCATCATAACCCCTTTCTTTAAACTCTTGTATAGTTTCATATATCTGTTCCTTACATCTCTCTTTCCATGTTACAATTGCAGTTGCTATAAACATATTTTTGTTGGTAATATTTTTATACATCCTAAATCTATGAGGAAATATTTTTGACTGTTTTGCAACATGTAATTCCGTAAATATTATTTACCTTGCAACTTGCATTACATGTACAGTGTTATGTTGGTAAGTGTAATCAGAAATTAAAGCTAATATGGCCTCTATCTGCATAGTCTGATTATTATTTCTACTTAGTTTCTACTTTAATGTGGACCATGCTTTATTTTCTTTTCTTTTCTTTTCAGATAAGGGCTGGGACCATGTACAAATGACAAATACTATTTCATCTCCTTTTCTGTACTTTTTTATTTAAGTTTATGATGTGTGCATTCAGTGACTGTGCTAATGTACTTATTTAGAAGAGGTACTAGTAAAGGTTAAACTATCCAAGTAAGTAAAACTTATTTACCTTGTAGAGAGGCATATGAGCTGTGTTAGATTTTTTTTTCAAATCTATGTGTATGTTTAAATACATGTGTAATAACAGGATTTGCTTTCAAAGGAACATCTTTGCACTTTGATGGGCAACAGTCTAAAACCTAAGATTCATGATGCCAAAAAATATACAGCAATATAGTAATGGCACAGTGGAGGAAAGGTTGCCCAAATAAAATGAGCAGTGTGATGACTCAGTACAGAGGGTGACGGAAACAAGGACATTATTACTCAAACCTACCCATCCACCCACTCCACCTGAGTACTTTATTTAGTCTTGCAGACTTCATCTTCAGAAACACAAAGATACATTGGAAGCAGTCCAGAAAAAGGCAATTAAATCAGTACAGTGTATATGACAAGACATTAATGGAGCTTACTACACATGTCCTGAAGGAAAGGTAGATAATGGAACGTGACAGAAAAGAACAAGTACTTCAAGAATGGTCATGACATCTGAAATGGTGGAAACATTCAGAAAAAAAAAAAGAAATGTACAAGTAGAAAAGGGCACAGTCTGATGAGTGGCAAATCTGTAGTAGTATCAGACCTTTGAACTCTATATAACATTTTGCAGGAACATCCGTATTTTCAAGCCTGATTTATTCCTGCACATGATATACCTATTTCTGGAGGTATGCCCCTTTTATCTGGCTTGATACACCCATTCACACAATTTTCTGAACCTCCCTCCAATCACATGATTTTTGAAGCTGTCTTGTACACAGAATACCACACTATATGACCAGCATACCAGTGGTACAAATAATTTAAAGAAATAAAGACATGCATATTGCATCTCCCCTTTTCAGAAGCAAAAATAAATTACCTTGTGTGGTAGTATTTTGAAATATATTTCAAAAAGGTCTATAAATTTTACACTGCCCCCTTGACAATATACTTATATTTTTTCCATATTTTTGTCACTGTGTGTTTTAAATGTGTGTTTCTGAGAGGTATTCCACATTCCTACTGGAAGCAGGAAGAATTATGTGCTAATTTGTATTCAAATTTTATAACTAATTAGATGTCTGTATTTTTGGCTGCATGTACCTACTTTCAAAGTCCTTTCTACCTATTATAATCTCTGCAGATTGAGAAGTACAGGCAGTATATATTCATAGGTTAGTACTAGGCTATCGGCCCTAGGGCCTATACAAGCCTAGCCATAACAATTCCCTGGCTATTTCTTCCCTGGATATTTTTTTTCAATGAGAGAGTAATGCAGTATTAGATGTATGGAAGAGCATCATTAAGTAGGTAATTGCTTACAAATCTGTAAGAGAATTGGACACTCTAGGCTAGAAACAAAACATTTTTACTGTGGAAGAAAGAAAATGTAAGGGATTAAGTTAAGTGAAATCAGATGTGTATCTAACAGGAATAGACATAAGAGAAAGATTGGAAATTCCAAATAGAAGTGCAGTCCTGAGCTGGCAAAATATAGAATATTTAACATAACCTTACAGAAAATGCATTAAAGATACAGCCAAGCACTATATCAAATCAGCCTAAAGATATACACAGTATACAGCCAAACTAAGTCAAGTGCCTCATCATAGTTACCACCGTCAATATTTCTTGGTACTGTGTTACCTACAGAAATATTTTCTTTGAAGTGTGGCCCTTCCTGAGAAAGCTAAACATGTGGCGAGAGGAAGCTATGATGTAGCTGCCTAATTATGGCACTGGTATTGTCATTGGATGTTATGTAAGAGCAGGGCAGTTTGACTACTACCACTAAAATATCAGTGATCCCACCTTGTGACTTTCACCTTTAGACCTGTTTATGAATTATAAATATAAAGCAGTAGTGTCATATTAACATGTTCTGGTGTTATGTCACATACCTCATTAAATCATTTTACATGTTTTATCCACCTCCTGTCCCTAAATCCTTTCCCCAATATATTTTTTCTCATAATTCGATCCATATTATTCTTGATGTATTGCTACCATCTTATTGTGGATAATTTCAAGGCCAGGACTTCAATACTTTCAGCTACAGGCCAAGTAAAATACTACTTTCTCTACTTTAAAAACTTGTCTTGACAAATGGAATGGCAAAGACAAATTTACACCAGGGTTATGTATAGTTCTGTTTGATTTGGCAGGTGTGCATTGTTACGTGCTTGTATAGGGTGGCAAGATCTTTTAAGTGTGTCTGCTTAAAGCCATCAATGGCTAGGCATCTTATAGTCCACATGTTCTCTTGCCTAATATTGTTCCTATGGCTTTAGAAATGGGAGGGAGCAAAACTCACCAGTTTATTTTTACAAGAGCTGTGCTTTCTAAACTATTGTCATTAAGAACTATGCAAAAAAATAGCTTTCTTTTACTTATGATCATTACAACTGCTTTGTGACTGCATGCATCTTCCAGAAACATTGCTGTTGCTCTGAATTCTGCTTCACTGTCTCACTGCAGACTCTTATTTCACTGTATAAATATAGATGTAGGTAGGATCTCCTGAAAGAACAAATGGAGGCCATGTAAAGAACTGCTTTACTGATTTGTGAGGATTTGTCCACCAATGTCATTTAGAATGTACATATGAATGTCAGGTTTTCATCTGAAACTCCTTGTTGTCAACACTAAAATGATCGTCCTATGAAGATGCAGAACAGTGTAGCTTCGAATTTCATTGTGTTTCAAAAGTGCTAAACAGAGATCAAACAGACATCATAAAACCCTGGTGAGGCTAAGCTGAGCAGGTACACAGTTTCCAGTAGTGCATACACCCGCAGTCTGACCACATTAATTGCACAAGTACTTAAGCTTCAGACATTTCCTTCTGTGAATTTCAGTCAAATTATTACATTTTAAATGTTCAATAATTCAGATAGTCATGTGTTACCACTCATGTTAGTCTTCTGTTAAATAGCATGGCAGTCTCTCAGCAACAAAACATAATAAGCTGACTTTGGCCAGTACTAAGTCTCTCAGCAACAAAGCATTATAAACCTGCTTTGACCAGTACTAAAAGTGCTACTGAAGATGTAGTGGAATAATATCTGCAAAGTAAGTCCATAAATTTGTTGTTCTGCCTTGATCACAACAAAATATTATGATTTTGGTAGGAACCTATCCATGTAGCACTAAAATCTTAATATAAATGTTTAAGTATCTTGTTACAAGGAAGAAAAAGACTTTACTGCTTGCTATATTTCAATTATTCATTAGAAAGTTGGGCATATGTTAACTTTAATGTACAACCAAGAGACCTATCAGATAACAGCATTTACATTTATGTACTCCAGCAAGCATTAGTGTCGCACATAAGTAGGATATTAGTAATCATAAAATATTTGTTCAGGTTATTGATAACCAAACTCCTCCTATTTATCCCCCAAAACCCACACCCCTAACAAAGCATCTTTCAAAACCTTCTCAGCAAATGGCACTGAAATTGAATTAGAACACCATACCAAACTATTAGGCGTCATAATAGATGAGAATTTTAAATTTGACTTCAACATCCAAAGCAATATCAAGAAAACCCATCAAAAACTAGGCATGCTATATAGAAACAAACATTTTCTGAGCAAACTCACAAACATTACTGTAGCTAAAACCTACCTTTGCCCTCCCTACTCTATGAAATACCAATTCTAACCAATTTACAGTCCTTCATAAAAACAAACTTGAAAGCAGCTACAACAAAATTGCCAAGTTTGCTACTAATTCATCTTCCTTTACACACCCTGTAAAGCTCTGTATATGCTTAACTGTCTGGAACTCCCTCTCCATCTCTCCTACATTCCTCTCTCTCATAACAATACATAAAATAATAATACACAAACCATAAGCCTGCCTAGCACTTAGCCTTTTAATTGACACGTATTTCCCTAAAAGAACACTTAGATCAGAAGACTAACAACTTCTCACCATAAATAAACTGAATAAATCCCCTGGACAAAGCCTATACTCATACTCAGTAGCAAAAATGGAACTCCTTACCTGTAACCACCAGAACTATTTCTAACCTACCCACCTTTAAATGCTTCGTAAAAGAATACCTTATAAAATCTTGGATCTGCTCCTGTGCCAATCCTGGCTGAACTTACTCACTATACTTCATTCACACACAGAATAATAATCAAAGCCACTAGCAAGTAACCGACCTTGAGCAAAAAGCAAAAAAGTTCCAGCATGTAAATATAAATATAAAAAAGTTACTGCTCAGGGTCAAACCAGGCTGACGTCAGTTCAGGTATAACATACACCAAGTAAATCCAAATATAGGATACACAAAATAAGTCTCATCAGACCTTCTGTTAAGTAAAAACGTATGTTCAGACCTCCATATATGAAAAGCAAATCCAAACTCAAGAAATAAAAGTAGGCAATCCTTTTATTACTAAGAAGTCCGGTAAGCGCTTTCGCTATGCAGCTTTATCAAACCTTTACAGACAGATACTAAAAATCCTTCTTATATAGTCTCATCAATTCCTTAATAAAACAATTAAGCAATTAGCTAATAATCATTTAAAAAGGACATCCATACAAGATGTATGTTAAACTCTATAAAATTTGTTTAACAAATAATTCAAAACATAAATATTTAATAGAAAAAATCTTGTCAAGTAATAAATACTTAGAAACATAATACATTCATTTATACTTAATTTTCCTATTTTTAAGTGCATTAAGTATAAATGAATGTATTATGTTTCTAAGTATTTATTACTATATATATATATATATATATATATATTTTTTTTTTTTTATTTATTTTGAATGTTTTAAGATTTTTGATAAGATATCCAGAATGATGTGAGGTTTTTTGTTAAGAACTTGACAAGATTTTTTCTATTAAATATTTGTTTTAAATTACTTAGTGTATGTTATACCTGAACTGACGACAGCCTGGTTTGACCCTGAGCAGTAACTTTTTTATACTTCACTCACACCCTTCAACCTAAATCATACTTCACAACCCTCTCCAGCCCTTTTTTGTTTTCCCACTACCTTACCTTATTTACTTCATCTCTGCACACTTTTCCTCTACCTCTTTCTTCCTTGCTCACAAAAGCTACCTAAAGATACTCTACCCTGCACTCTTTGTGTAATCTCCTTCTCTCCATCCTTTCCTCTGTAACCATAATATTAACACTTCTCATACTAAGACATCAATCAACATTACCACACTGTCTCTAATCATGTAATATCTAATATCTTATTAGAATTGTCTCAGGTCTCATTTATCACTTACTAATCTATGTAACAAATAATGTGACTATTGAGTTTTTGCTCACATATTTTCTCCAACTTATGTTATTGTTTTTCATTGCACTCTACTATGAAATATAAGTTCTATGTTTTTCTCATTACAACATTTTTTCACACTTATGTTTTGTAGTGTAACATATTTTGTGATTTAAAATTTGTACATGTTTTGTAATGACATGATACTTTGTACTTGATTTTTGAAATATTGTGATTGTGGAGGTTTTCTCCCCAGGCCTCCGCTGAAAATGGTCACTTTCTGGCCCAGTTGGACTTTCCCAGTAAACAGATGTCAAATAAATAAATACATAAATCTGATGAGATTACAATAATTAACTACGGAGAAGAATACAAACTGATGTTTTCTAAAATAAGGCTAATGGATGGCAGAAGTGAAAATAGAACTAAAACAAAGCCTTTCTTGAGACAATAATCTACTAATGTAACAAAGTGCATGAATCTGAACTGCTTTGCCACATTACAGAATCCACACAGAGCTATTTTAGCTTTTAGCTTGAAGACTGAAAATATCGAACTACTGGAATGAGGACATCATTCCTTAATATACATGAAAGTGAAAGATGCATAATCAGGTAAATATAAAAAAGGTTTGTCAGATGATGGTAATATTAAAATACAAACAATGATAATATAATACAGTGAAGGAGTATGCAGTGTAAAGAAATACACTAGATGAAACGTATATTTGTATAGCATTATATTTATATATCTTTAATAAGCATTCATTAATGCTGAAGGTTGAGTGCATTGGTAAGGGACTGTGGTAATATAGTAGTGCAGAAAGTGAGAGGGTAAAGATAACATACACCACATGAGTTATAATGTAAAAATTAATTTTAAAGAACACTGTTCTCTGAAGGCTTCTTGCCTAACGTGTTCAATCCATGTATGTAAAGGCCTTTCTTGTCAAGAAATAGCATGTCATCATTGCCCTGTTACATTATTTTCAATTCCTAAAGGTGTTTAAAAAAAAGCACTAAAATTAAATCAGATTATATGGGATAAGAGATAACATGACTGTTATAGGAGCAAAACCGTTGGAGTGAATTACATTTAATTTAACGCTTGTCACTGTTTTCATTCTACTGTCATCACTAAAGGGCCAAGTACTGAACCCTAATGCGATCACCATATCTCTCCAGTGAGTGAAACTAGCATATTAACAAAGATGATTATAATCAGATCTCTGATCATAACCAACTTATGTTCTTGAGACATGGGTATCAAAAAATACACCTTGACAGCAAATCAAAGTAAAGCTCAAGAGGTGATTGTTGACATCCATGCTGAGAACTCATAAGTATTGTGGTCAGACTGACCTGATCATAATTCTCTGTAGTGCATGCAGCTTTATATGCAATGTATTCTAGCAGTTACAGAAATGAAAATTGTTGGAGCACAAAATGTTCCACTGCCTTGAAAGCCATGAAACAGTGCAATCACATAGACAGCAAGCAAAGTAAAGTATCCATCTGATAAATGAACAGCCTACAAGCTGGTAGACACTACTCTCTGACATTTGTGTGTGTGTGACGTCATAGCATATCACAGCTTTTAAAACTGTAAAATAAGTTTGATGCTGTTCTGAGGTAGCTACTATTATGCCCTTGCAGGAAATTTTTATTTATTTATTGTATTAGATTATAGCGTAACAACACCAAAAGGTGCAAGGTGCATAACAAAACTCTGTTAAGCACCTTTCTTATGTCAAAAGGTATTTAACAAACTTATTTCTTTAATTCACAGCATAATCATAACCTATGTACTACAATTTTTTAGTGCTAACATGCAATTTAAATGTTTAGTGCTAAGTACACAAATGATTATGGAAACCCATTGATAATAGAACACTTTTCAGTGCACAGTGTGATGCTCCAGCACTGGGCCAGTAATCCAGGAACTTCAATCCTCAATCCTCACCACTAGCAACAGTGGGGGATGTACACACTTGGAGGTTGACACGTACACACACAGTAAAGTGCAATTTCCCTTAAGAGCACACAGAGATCACAGTAGGTATGGGGCTGGTTTCTCCCTCTTTCTCCAGATCCCCAATAAGACTCCTCACTGGCACAGCTATGGGGTTAAGGTCTCAGCTGAGGGGCCAAGCCAAGAACTCCAGCACCCTCTCTGTCCAACCAGTGCTTTGTGTCCCTGCCCAAGTAGCTGACATACACATACTTTGAGATTTGATTTATATACAAACACACACACATGGGGGAGGCTGGCAGAGGTTTACTAGCTATGCCTCCTTCTGCACAGACAATAAGGTAGTTTCCATTGCCACCAACCCCTACTTGTCAGCTACTATAAGGCCCTTACAAAGGGTATCCAATCCTACTGCGTAATGTTACTATTATCCAAATAGTAGTCTGAACAAGAGGAAGACTATTTAGGAGTGGCATGTACAGCGTCACCAAATACATATGCAAGTACACTAAGAGCTTAAATATGTCTCACAAATATCAGCCATAAAGATAAGTTTAAATACATTTAATAATAAATAATAAAAGAAGAAGGCAATACTCATTAGATCAACACAGTGACTTCAGAGTTCAAAACCACATGAACTATTTTAAAACAACATTCCAGGATAGTCTCAAATAAATACAGAACATATCTAAACGAATCTTTACTATATTCCTGTCTATATCTAAAAGAGATACTATGCCCTAAATCTTACTTACAGCAAGGCAAGTGCAGATGGTGATGATGATGAGTGGATGTTCTTGCTAGGTCCAAGACAAAATACAAAATGCACAGTCTCTCTCTCTCTCTCTCAGAGTTCTTAAATCAATATAAAATATTTCTGCTGGGTTAGTTTGGATGACATCACTTTTTGTCACCTGACTTTAGTTCCCAAGCTAAACCAGAAACTGACAGAATTTAACATCTCTGTGTGAAAATACATAGCCTTCAGATCTCTGCAGCTGCTAGGAAGTCGTAAAGCAATAAAACACTTTACATTTTAAGCTAGTAATTACTACTCTTCAAGACAATACAAAAAACTTCTAGCTCTAGACATTGTGTCGGCTACACTGAAACTGAGACCCCCTGCTAATTATATATACCAACTCCAAGATTGCACTACAGTAATAGAAAGGGTACATCTCCCAATCCTCACTATACTGCAATCTCCATTTAAAACTACAGATTCTGTACAAATGTAGAAGCAGTACAGTGTACCATAAGGTACACAAAACACTGAATACCAGAAATAATAGCTTTATGTTAACTATTTATGTGGAACAAACATTCAGATATCTGGTCTTTTGAATATCTAATCTCGGTTATTTGCAATTCGGCAGAGTGTAATTTTGATGAGGTAACTGAGACCCATATATATACACACACACAGTGTATAGTTGTTTTAATGGCATTGCAGAAACCTTAATATTCACTTTAATTTTTTGCCAATTACACTTTTTTGTAGCTTATAGACTCACTACTAATAGGCGTAATTAGTATAAAATTATCTGACAATTGTTAAAAAAAAAGAAACAAAAGGTGGTGTTAGTCAGCAATCTTTCCTAACTAAAGATATCACTGTGGGCTCTTGCGTAGACTACATTTAAAAAGTAGAGAATGATACTGAAAAGGATTCCTATAAACAACCCGCCACCAACCCCACCCGTGGGATCTGAAGTCTGCAATCAGTTTTAGGCACAAGCTAATAACTTGAAGCAAGCCACTCCATAGCAAACATCCATTTAACAAGGAATGCACTAATTTCCACTCTGTAATATAAGCTAACATGCAAGAAACTAGTTTTCATATTTACATAACAGACATGCTCAATATAGATCCCAAATGACATCATATTCGGAAGTGCTTTAGTGAAACAAACATTTTAATGAATCCATTGTACAGTCATCATTTACTACTGGTTTATTTAACTGAAATAACCAAAACATTTTCTAAAGGAAACAAATTGTCAATATGTAGAGTTATAAAAATAATAAGTAGAGATAATAGGATGAACCCTTGGGAGGCCCTGTAGGGCAGGAATTAGCAGAAAGTGTCATGGTGTTGATGTACCTCACAGGGCTGCCTGCTATGCACAGCTAGGTTTAAGTTTTAATTTCCATTATGACCTCATTTATCTGTTATAATTAGCTCAGTCTGTTGAGTCTCTAATGGGCTGCAATACAAGCCAGAGTATTTTAGTGTTTACTTCTTGTCCATATGATTCTTAGTTGCTGACTTCGATCTTGTGCATGCTCCAGTATTATCACATGTTCATAGCTGCACCTCTGAGAACACCAGTGCCATTTCCCTGTAACCTTTGCAGACCTTAGTCTTTAGATTTCATGCTGATGTCTGACCTCTAAACTCAAACTGGGAAAAAATGTTATCTCAGGGACAGTTTAAATGTTTCAGAATTTCCCACTTCCTTCCTGCAAAGACTGGATAATATAGTCCGAGAAAGGGGATCTGAGGTACCATAAAAAGAAACGGGTGACACTAAACATTATATAATAGGAAGTTACTGCACTAGCTGATTCTTAATGGATCCTCAGATAATGGCTTAAGGATCCCACAGACAGCATGTTCCAAAATATATATTTCCCTCCTGTTCTGCTCTGAATGTACCACTCTCAGAGCCACAGAACCTCTTTAGAGGAGCTTTACTATTTACATTAAATAAATACATGCTCTACCCTCCTTTCTGATTGCAAGGGTTCAGCATACTTTTTGCACCTTCCTTAACATTTGACTGATCATTCCTTTCAAAATCCGAGCTCTGATTAGTACTGAATGTACCCCATGTTAAGATTTATAATCACCACTCTTCTCCGTCTCTCAAGCACCAACACTTCCATACTCCACCCCTTCCAAACTGAGACATGGTTGAAGAAAAGAAGAGATTTTATTTCAGTGCTACAGTATGGTATACTTCTGTGTATTTGCTAGTAGTTGGTTACATAGGAAACATCATCTTCTGCTCTGGTCTGAGTACCCCCGTTAAGTGGTTCCTGCACTGGCTTCTTCCCTGGGCATACATAACATTGTCACACTGGTGATAAAGGACTGAGTCAGCAGTGTATCCCATATATGTCAGAAAAGTATTTTCCTATTCTACCAACTCACAGCATGGAACTGAATATCTTCATGGACATTATTCATTACTGATGTGAAATTAACCAATCAAAACAAAATAAGGGTCATGCTGCTAAATGTTAGCAGCTTAAACCAAAAAACGCACTCCCTGGAAGCACTTCTATCACTAGAAGATGTAGATATCTGTGCAGTCACAGAAACCTGGTTTAAGGCCTTAGAGAGTACCCCGGCCCTGCAAGGCTACAATGCCTTCCACACCTTTAGACTGCAGAATGAACGTGTGAAAATCAGAGGAGGCGGTGTTTCACTCTATATTAAAATAAATTCACCTCCCATCTAGTTAGACAGGACAACTCCATGGATTTACTCCAGGTCCAGGTTACGGTGGGTGAGACCCCTATTCATGTCTTAGTCAGTTATAGATTCCCCCTCCATGGGTCACAACATCCACAAAGCCTCCTTAACCAAACACACTGGTTATGGAGGATGTCAATTATCCTACCATCAACTGGGAAACCTACGCTAGCCCAAACTCCTTAGCACAAAAGTTCCTTGACTTTGTGAATTCAAATGCTCTGGAACAAATTGTCCATACCCCAACAAGAGGAACAAACATTCTAGATCTGGTCCTCACCAACATGTCAAACAGATGCACTGCTGCAACTGTTGGCCCCCTTGTTAGTTAAAAGTAACCACAAATCAGTCACCTTCAAGCTGACACTAACAACAGAACTCAGAAAGGGAGAAATCAAACTAAAAAACTTCACCAAGGCAAACTATACCCTCATATGTGAAGGTATAAATGCATTCCAAGCCCCACCCCAAGCTGGAAGTGGTAACTAGGCTGAAGCTCACACTAAAGCCCTGTGCAAACACTTGCACAAGTGTATAAACTTGGCTGTATCAGAAAGAATCAAAGCCAGAGGCCCCAAGTAAAGACAAGCTGCCATGGTTGACATCCAGCATCAAAAACTCTACAATAAATGCAAAAAGTTGCTGTCTAAGAAAACAAAGGCAAGGCCCCAACAATGGAAAAGCACTTTCCACAGCCTCAACTGGCAAAGAGGACAACTTGTCAAATCCTACAAGAGCTTCTTTGACAGAAATCTAGCACATACTGCCAAGATAACCATAATGCCTTTTATAGCTACATACATAACCTAGAGGGTAGGGAACAAACATGTGCAGAACTAGTAGCCAAAGGTATCATGCACACTGACCCCACAGAGATAGCAAATGTGCTAGCAATATGCTGGGCAAAAATTTCACTCTCTTATCCCCTCTTAACTTACAACAAACCCTCCCCCACCCAACATATCTGAGGAGTAGGTCCTCAAAGCCCTGTTCAAGGCAAAAAACACAGACTCTATGGGACCAGATGACATCCCAGGCTGTCTTCTAAACACGCTAAAACATGAACTAGCATCACCAGTAAGTACCCTTTTCAATCATAGACGTACCACAGGCTTTGTTCCTGCAGAAAGGAGAACAGCTACAGTTATTCCCCTCCACAAAAGTGGCCTAGCAACAGACCTGGGGAATTACAGACCCATAAGCCTGACCAGCCTCATTTGTAAGACCATGGGACGTATCATTATGGACCTCATAAATAAAGACATAGGTGACCTCCAAACCCTGGATCCTACCCAATTCAGCTTCATGAAGGGCAGATCCTGCCTGTTAAATCTGATGGATTTCTTTGAAACTGTGACCAAGACCACTGATGAGGGCAAATCTGTGCACAGCATACCTCGATTTGGCAAAAGCTTTCAACACAATCCCACAGTCAAGCATTACCAGTAAGCTTAGCAAACTGAATGTAAACCACTTAGTTGTAAGATGGATCGCCAACTGGCTCACAAACTGGGCACACACTCAAAGTGGGTAACTCCACATCAACCAGAAGACCTGCTACCAGTGGGGTGCCACAGGGGTCAGTGCTGGGCCCTCTACTGTTTGGTATATACTTCTCAGAAATTCAGGTCAAAACTAAGGGGTTGTGGCTGACCAAGTTTGCAGAAGACGGCAAACTATGTGCAGTCATTGACTTCCCAAATGATATCGGTATACTCCAGGAGGGTCTCATGCAGACCAATGACTGGTGTATTAGTCACGGTCTCAAACTGAATGCAAAGAAATGCATCATCATTCCCTTTGGCAGAAACAATGTCCCTTCACACTATCAAATAAACAACATTACCCTAAGTATCTATATTGTGGTAAGGAACATGGGATCACAGGTTGACTGAGACCTTAACTTTGATAACCACGTCTACTGTAGTAAGGAAAGCTTTCCACATAGCACACTTGATTAGTAAAGGCATTGCTTTGACAGCAAACTAAGTTATAACCCACCGTATCAGGCCTATAACTGAGTAACATGCTCCATTCGGTATGTACCGTACTAAGCACCTGCAACAATTAGAGAAACCTCAAAAGTTTCCAACAAAAAAGATCAAGGGCCTCCAGCATGTGCCTTACACAGACCAACTAAAGTCCCTGTCACTATACTCCATATCGTATAGACTTCTTAGGAGAGACTTATGGCTGGCCTACAGGGCAATCCAAGACTCAAACCTACTGAACTTGTAGCATATCCGTAAATCAAATGGGTCTAGGGCTACCCATTCCAGGGACTTAGAATATGGCCTGTGACTTAAATAGGACATGCTGGAGGGGCATATTTATCTCCCACTGACTGCCATGTCTTTGGAACAAGCTACCAATTCATGTGAAACAGAGCACCTCAATGACACTGTTCAAGAGGAACCTGAACGAGTGGATGGGGCACCACCATAAATTCTTACCAAGGATAGCATCCACACCCCTCCTGGACATGGACAGTCATCACTAAATACAATCTTGGGTATTGACTAGCACATCTATGGTATTACATTTGGTTGAAACAACTAGGCTTAAAATGACCTGCAGGTTGATAGCGTAGTAATCTCCTATGTTTCCATTTGCTTCTCATGACCAGGTCATCTGGTATGCTGGCTAGAAACCTAGGCGAATAGTTTGCTACAACAATTCACCAAACCAAGTGTCCTGTGCTTAAGGAATTAACCAGAAGGATGAGGAAGCTATCACTCATCATGCAGTAACAAATGGATCAAACTTTTTTGAGCAGTATGCCAAAGATTTTCACAATCATTTGGTAACACTATCTTTCCTTAAACCAACTTAATGCAGGGATACAAACTTACCCCATTTCTCGCACTTAGCCAGAGAAGCTCAAAATCAATTGTTTCCAAGAGCTGCCCCCACCCCCATCATTGACTGCTACTAGTTGCCCTACAGACATATACAGCTTGGGCATTAATCTGGTCATCATTGTTTTCCTGGATATTCTGTGATTATGGTGCACATGTAAGACAGAGCACAGAGTCAGCTTCCATGTTTAAACATTAAGTGCAGTAATATAATTAAGTACATAATAAAATGGCAAGAAATTACTTAAAAGTGAAAAATAAAGCAGTTACATCCAAACAATGAACTTTCACCATCTGAACATACTAAGTCAAAAAGATGGGTCTTCATGGGTAGCTTAAAACAGGCTAAAGCTATGCATATCTGAAGCTACCACAACAGCAGGTTCCAAAGACACAGGTCTTGATAAATACATAATGTCTCTAGTTGCATTCTCAAAACCACCAGCAGACTCTTAAGTAGCAGAGCTAATAACACAAAATGAATGGTGATATTTAAATCTCTTACTCTAGAAGGACCAATATGTTGTAGAGCCAAAAAGAGCAGCACCATGTTTGTAAATATAATACAATACCAAATGGGGAATAAGTGCATTTTGTGTGTGGAGGCGATATACAGGTAACAACACTTAACTAGTAAGTAGTAATGTAGCAATGTTTTACAGCATTTGCATCTAGTAATCACAGTATCACACTACCACAGGCAAAGGACATTTTAGTAATCCAGAGGAGACAATCCAGAGTTCTTCGGGAACCATTAAGAGATGAACCTGAGTGATATTACTTAGATGTAGCATCTACAATTGATATTGGACCAGCACCTGTTCACTTAAACCTGTTCTGAAGGGGAGACAGTGATCTATAAGTGGCTATCCTTTTTCATTGGTTGTAGTTTGATTAGTTGCTCTTGGTGTTTTTTCATTTTAATAAATACTGCTTGTACTTTTTGTTTCATGGTCTGAAGAAGCAGCAGCCCTGTGAAAAAGCTAACATTATAAACTATTTTTTCTTTTTACGCTGTGGTGGTTAGCCTACATTTTTTTTTGGTTTTATTCATTCTTTGTGGTAGGTCCTCCTTTAGCAGTGAGGTTTGATGATGAGGTTTCTTGTTTTTATTTTTATATTGAATTGTGTTGAGTTACCCCACTGCACATGGCTGAAAAGCTGGATGTTGCACTGGATCCTTCAAATGGTCCACCAGCACCTGCAGGCACTGCCTTTGGAAAATGTGGCTGTTTGGACAGGTATACTAGACTGGCTCGTAATCAGATCAGTCCCTTGTTGAGCCTTAATCTATCCTCCTGTAAGTCAGTATGGAGTTGAATCACATGGTTTATGTGATTACCTGGAGGATATGAAACAGCTCAAAAGCTTGCTTTATAAATTTAAAAAAAACTGGAATGGCAAAGATTTTATTTTGAAGCATGTTTGGAGTACAAAGTGGTTCCTAGGGGTTTACAGATATTAATGGTGCCCACCTAAGGTAAACAACAACCTGACCTCCTTAAACACTTGCAAGAACTGAACTTAGACCCAAGTTTTAATTGTATTAAGCTTTTGGTTGACTATTATACCCCAGTTGAAATGGCTCAAGCATGTACTTTGTGGTATTAGAACAAAATTCCCCGGTGATGATTGTTTGCTGAAATTGAAAGAGCTTTGACAGATGTATCTGCATATGAAAACAGGTTGTGGTAATAGAAGCATAAGAAACTTTTAAGGGATTATTCTGATTTTACTAAAGGACACATTTTTGTCTGGCCTCATCATGTAGTCCCTAGTTCTACAAATGGAACACCTGCTGACTCTGTTGTATCTGACGATTCATCCATCCGAGCTATTAGTGAGCCCAATGAAGGTGACATTATTACTACTTGTACTATAGAACTCAGCAAGTCCACTGAAATTGTGACTCCTCCCTCAGCAGGAATTGCCGTATCTGTAGTCAGACCTCTTGATTTAGGAATGCATAGCAAGTCTGGCAGGGATACTTCTTTTTCTTTAAACCCCTTTCTATCTCTGCCACTACCAATGAAAACAAATTCCATGACCAGAAGGGTATGTTCGGTGAGCGGAGGAACATGCACATGGAAAACCTTGATAGAGAACCCACAAGTAACGAGGACCCTCTTGCCAGGGGAGCAGTTGCTTAATTTATAATCTGTTCTGCTTTAAAGTCCTCAATAAAGGACTCAGTTTTATACCAGCTATTAAATCTAGCTTAACAGATGTGATAGTTGACATCAGACTTTTTGCAAGGAAGGTCATGCTGGATTATATGTATGGCTGCGATACTGCAAATTGCACTTCAGGTACTGATTTTTCTTTTTGTAAACAGAGTATGTTTAATCCTTCTTTGCTTCCATCTTTAGAGGCTTTTGTTAAGCTTTGTGAGACTGAAGTCTTTGATAATTTTTATGAGCTTAGTCAGTCCTTTTTTAATTTGACAAGAAATGAGAGAGGCTTTGCAGGAACATAAGAATATTGAATCTATACATATCAGGCCAGCAGATAAGGGACAGGCGGTTGTCATTTTTGGATACTGATGACTATCTGAATAGCATGTGGGACCTACTTGCTGATTCTTCCACTTATTGCAAGCTGACCAGGCATGATGTCATCAAGCATATTAATAATGTTCGAAATTATCTTTATGATTTACTTATGTGTGGCTTGATTGATTATGGTACTTATGAGCTTTTATCTGTTGAGTGCCCATTGACTCCAGTGATACAAGGACTACCTAAATTACATAAAACCTTGACTAATCCACCCATGTGGCCAATTGTTTCGGGACATGGATGGCTTACTGAGCCTTTATCTCTGTTTACGGATAAGTTGAAACCTTTATTGTCTCAAGCTCCAGCCATGTTAAAGTATAGCTCACACTTTCTTTCTTTCTTCATAGGTAGGTACTAGGCTATCAGCCCTAGGGCCTATGTAAGCCTAGCCAACAAGGTTCCCTGGCTTTTGCCACACAAGAAAGTTGTTTTTCTGTGCCCCTGTCGAGCAGGGCCACAGGAGTGATTCCCCAGGGTGAATTTCCTAATTTCCATCCATTCATCAAGATTTTTCTTGAAGACTGCTAATGAGGAAATTTGCTTGACATAGACAGGTAGCTTGTTCCAGAGTATGGGAAATCTCTAGGACAGGAATCTATCCCTCCAGCATGTTCTATTTATTGTGGTGACAAGGTTTAGATCCCTAGACCATGTATCCCGGAGGGATTGGGATTTCTTTAGGTGTAGCATGTCCAACAGCTCTGGGTTTGACATAGCTTTGTATGTTAGGCAGAGATCACCTCAGAGTAGGTGATATGCTACGGAGTAAAGCTTGAGTTTTTTGAGATGGTCAGCGTAGGACAACTGTTTGAGACCCATAATCCTCTTGGTGAGGGACTTCTGTAGCCTTTCCAGCTGTTGCAGATGTCTTGTGATGTACATTCCAAAAGGGGCATTGTATTCAATAATGGGTCTAATGAGTGTCAAGTAGAGGGGAACAATGACCTCTTTTTTCCTGGATGAGACCCCTTTTGTGATGAGGTGTGCCATGTAGAAGTATTTTCTGACTACTGTGGCAATGTGATTATCAAAGGAGAGACTACTGTCCACCTGAGTCCAAATGTCTCATCACACCTTCAGCGTTAAGTGGACAGCTGCCTATGTGGTAGTTCATAGGAACAGTTTTTACCAAAGGGCATGACAATACACTTTTTGGCATTTAACTTGAGGCCATGGCTCTGACAGAAGGCATCTGTCTCAGTGAGACCCTTCTGTAGGATGTTCACGTCATTTGGGGACTCGACTATGGCACCTAGTATGCAGTTGTCTGTGAACTTCATCAGCCAGAGGCCCTCTGTGTTAGCCCTCACTTCAGAGAATTAGATACCAAACAGGAGAGGACCCAGGACTGAACCCTGTGGTACTCCACTTGTCACTGGTTTGAAGTCCGATTTGGAGTCTGCAACATTTACAGTGTGGGTTCTGTCAGTGAGCCAGTTGGCAACCCATCTTGTGACATACGGATTTATACCCAGTTTAGTGAGTTTATAATTCCAGAATGGGGGATGGTGTAGAAAGCCTTGGCGAGGTCAAGATAGACTGTGTGAACTGCCTTTCCCTCATCTATGACTTTGGTGACTATTTTAAAGAAGTCAATCAGGTTCAAGGAGGCATGAGCTGCCTTTCACAAACCCAAACTGGGTGGGGTCCAGGGTTTGGAGGTTACCTATGTCTTCATTTATGAGTTCCATGATGATGTATTCCATGGCCTTGCAGACTAGGCTCGTCAGGCTAACAGGACGGTAGTTCCCGGGGTCCGAGGTGGCTCCCCCTTTGTGGAGTGGTATAATTGTTGCTGTGTGCCATTCAATGGGTACAAAGCCTGATGTGAGACTATGACTGAATATGGTGTTTAGGTGGGGGGGGGGGCAGTTCATTCTGAAATTCGTGTAGAAGGGAGCCTGGGATGTTGTCCGGTCCCATGGAAGCTGTGTTCTTGGTTTTGGAAAGTGCAGTTTTTACCTGCACAGCTGTGATTTCAGGGACTCTGCATTTTTCTGGTATAGATATGGGCCATTTAGGGGGTGGGGGTGGGGGGTAAAGTTAGCACTGAACCTATCAGCCAGGATGTTGGCGATATCAGTTGGTTCTGTAATTTTAGTGCCATTGTGCTGTAGCTCACAGCAGACCTGGGTGTTGCCATTGAGATTCTTGACATAACTATAGAATGCTTTGCGGCTGTCCTTACAATCAGAGGCGATCTTGTTTTCATAGCTAGCTTTGGAGGATTTTATGAGGGGTCTCAGTTTCTTACTGAGGCTGATCCTCCACTCACGGGATTTTACTCTCTTCTGCAGCAGTTTCTTCCTTCAGTTGTAGAGTTTGTTTATAGCAGGGGACCACCAGATTGGCTTCCTTTTTTCGGAGGATAGCATCTTGGTTCTGTTAGGGATAGCACAATCCATGCACTTGTGTAAGTGCAGAGTGCATTTGTGTAGGATTCTGCAGTCATAGCTGCAGTGCCCATTTGCAGGGATGTTGTGAAGTTTGCCACTTCTATCTTAAGAAGCATGGAGTTGGCTTTGGAGAAACTTTTTACAGTGGTTTCTTAATGGGGGGGGGGGTGGGATCTGGACATCTATGGTGATTAGCTTAAGGTCGGATCTGACCAACGAGGAGTTGACTTCAGGTGTGGAACACCGGTCACTCATGTTGGTAATGACTAGGTCTAGGATATTGTTTGATTATAGCCTGGTAATGCAGGGGTGCTCTTTGGAGCCTTGAACCAGGTTTCAGTCACAGCACACATATCGATGTTCTCCATTTGAGGAGTGCCTCTAGTGAGTGCATTTTGAGGTTTAGACTTCTAGCGTTGAGTAGCATTACCCTCAATTTTTGTTTGCCTGTACCTGCTATGGTGGTGGGTTTGTCATTTGGACCTTGCCTAAAAAAGGCACTATAGGGGCAACAAGAGCCTTAGCCAGTATCTGGAATCCCAGGTGCAGGCCATCTCTGGCAAAACATCGTGGCCTGTCGACCACGTCATCCCAGGCAGACAGATACTGGATACTTGTTTTATTCTGTTATGGGTTTAAATGTGACAAACTATCTTTTGGTGACATTAGATGACAAACCTTTATTCACCATCATACCGAATGTGAAAGGGGTGGACGCTGAATGTTTGACTCATTATTGTAGTTATACACATAGTATGATTACTGTTATCTGTACTTTTCTTGACATCATATTGAACAATAATGTTTTTTGTTTGAAGGGCAACACTTTTTACAAAAACTTGGTGTTGAGATGGGAACTCCCTGTGTCAACAGTTATGCTAATCTCATGTTGGCACAGTGGGAGGAGGATGTTATTTCTAACAATGCATTTTTTAGTTTTATAAAATATTATGGCAGATTTGTGGATGATGTTTTCTTCCTTGGGATGGTGAGGTGCATGATCTGTTGCATTTTATTTCTTACTTGGAGTCAGAATCCACATCTTATTTTTAAGGTTTCTGTGAATTATTCCTTGGTTTCTATTGATCTTTTGATTGTGACCATATTGAAAAACAACAATAAGGGTTTAGATACTAGAATGTACAGAAAGCCATGCTAGAAGAATGGGATGCTGCATAAGTCTAGTATGCACCCTTCCTGTATTTTTCCCAACATATTCAAAGGTCAGTCTTTGATCATTTCTAGGTTATCTATGGACAACCATTTTTTTAATGAGGACATTACTTCATTTTGTATTGATTTCATGAGTAGAGGCTACTCTGAGGGTGTAGTGAATGCTTGTTTTGCAGAAGTTAACAATTGTAGAGGCCACAGAGAAGCACCCTATCTCTCTGGGAATGCCAGGAATAAAGGGTAAATTGTACATAAGAATTATTTGGTCCTCCCAGGTTTTTGTTTACCTATTACAGTTTATATATATATATATATATATATATATATATATATATATATATATATATAAAATAAAACAATAAGTCAGACGTACCACCACAAGCACGAATAAATAAAATCCTTTAATAGATTCCAAAACAAGTATAGTAAAAATGCAAATCCCAACACAGATTCTTCTTTTCAAATGAATAGGATAAGCGCTTTCAGCCGTAGCCTTCTTCAGAGCCTTAATAACAAAAAAAATTTTCTTTAATTTAAAAGGGTAACATCCAATCATGCATTAAAACACCAGGCAATGCCTCCTTTTTTACCAAATCAATGCTCTTTATCACTCATCCTATCACCAAAAGAGCTGAGACAATCCTCCTTTCTTAGCCAATTAAAAAGCCTAAAGGTGTCGTCCTTCTAAGATGGGTTTTAGCAGAACTATTTCATTCAGTCCCAGCAGGTGATCAGCTCTTAAATCCATGATCCATTTAGCCTCTATACTTTCTGTTATATTTTGTATGTCACCACCTCTTTTATTTTTCCTTTATCAATTCCAATGCCATAAAACTAAAGGTATGTCCAAGAAATGTCATATTGTGGCTCACTAAAGCATTCGTTTTAACACAGTTGCTTATATCACGCAGATGACAAGGAATTCTTTCCTTAAAAAGCCTGTTTGTCTTGCCAATATAAAAAGCAGAACAACACTGGCAAGTTGCTACATAAACTATGTTTTTACTGCTACAGTCAACAAAATCCCCATAATAAAATAATCTTTCTTTAACTGGGTGAGAAAACCGATTGCTGGTATTTATGAACAGGCATGCCTTGCATCTGCCACATTTATAAGTACCTTTTCTCATGTCATTTTTGAGTTGGGAAACATCTTTAAAGCACAAGTTTTTTTAAATTCTTATTTTTAAAAATAAAATGTGGAGCATTCCCTACTATGATTTTTAGACTATCTACTGTAAGAACGGGCATATTTTCTTATAATGTCACATATCTGTGGAGTATCCATGCTGAAAGGCACATCCAAGTCATATAACATCAGGTATTCATTGCATTATGCACTTTGAGTTATTTCTAGATAAATATGGAAGTCCCTTCTCTTTTCTCATCTCCTCAATCCTCTTGGAGTCTATTTTAATATCTGTACGGTTATTTTCCATCTGTAAAATTGTCAATTTCTCATGTTCCTTTATAAAAATCTTATCATTTGTGCATAATCTTGAGACTCATAGAAATTGATTATCCACAATATTTGAGAAAACACATCTGAGTGCATACTTGTTTTATGTGATAGGTGATTTCTCCAAGTATTTTTTTCTGTGAAGACTAGTATCAATGCCCACTGTTGGATCCAGACGCATTTTCACAAGAAAATCTATTTCTATATTGGAGCTATGTATCTCAAACTCCAAAAATGCGGTAGTACTATTTAAACAGCTAACAAACTCAAAAAGGAGTTTCTCGCTTCCCTCCCATACAAGGAAAATATCCAGTAATTTAAGATATTTTTGTGAGAAAGAATTGGCCAATTTTGATGGCTGATAAGATCAAGAACTTGATTATGTAGAACCACATTTTGTGTTTAGAAATAATATGTCTCTTAAAAGGATGCTTTGCTATGGGCCTGTTCATGCTATATCCGCTGAAAGTGCATCATGCAGGAAGGGTACTTTCCCTTGTCTGGGCTGTAGAGCTTGTAATTTTATTGCCTCAGATTTGTCTTTTAGTCATACTGTTTCTGGGCAAGTCTTTCCCCCCAGCTTTTTGCTACCTGCAAGAGTAGTAATTTAGTTTATTTAGCTACCTGTTGTGCATGTCCTTGTTTTAATGTGGGTAAAACCACCCAATTTAAAGATAGGATTTTAAAGCATGTTAATAGCATACACAATCTAGTTTGGACTAATGCATTAGCTTCTCATGCTTCTTCTTGTTCAGGTCATAGCAGGTTTAGTTTTAGGGTCTTAAAGTTGCCCTCACCTAACATTAGAGGTGAAGATTTTAAAAATTTTATTGAAAAAGTGGAGCTTAGATGGATTGTTGCTCTTCAAGCACACATAATGCATGGTTTGAAAAGCACCATTTCCCTTAAACCTGTTCTGAAGAGGAGACAGTGATCTATAAGTGGCTATCCTTTTTCACTGGTTGTAGTTTGGTTAGTTACTCTTGGTGTGTTTTTAATGGCTTTTCATTTTAATAAATACTGATTGTTCTTTTTTGTTTCATGTTCTGAAGAAGAGGCAGCCCCAGGAAAGAACTAACCTATCAATACACCATTTTGTTTCTTTTTATGCTGTGGTGGTTAGCCTACATTATTTTCTTTTGATATTGTGGGATACCTGGTCTCTGAATTTCTCAGCCAACATTAAGGATTACACAAAGATTTACAATGTCAGATACAAATTCTAGACTGTTACTATTAAAGATAATGAAAGGTGATGACATAACAGAAAATTTTCAGAGTGTCATGGCCTAAGTCTTGGGAGGTTTTTAGTTTCAATAGATTACAATATGGAAAATGTTATGCATTCTGTAAATCTTCTAAATTAAACTTAGCATCTAATCTTAAGGGGGTAAAACTGTCTATCATGAACATAATAATAATTGAATCCTCTTTTTCTAATAAGATCACCTAGGAGAAGCATAACCACAGTAAGCAATAAGAAGACCCAAGAATGAACCTCTAGCCACTACAAAGTTGCAAAGTACTACATCATAACTTGGTGACAGTTTTCTCTAAATATTCTGTAGTTGGAGTGCACATATAACACAGCACTGAGCTTTCACAACCAATTGTCAACTTCAGGTTCAACGTCAGCTTCATTAATATGCTTAAACATTAAGCACATTTACAGACTACATAAGATAAAGAGGACGGAAAATATATACCTCACCATACCATTCTCTGGAAATGATGAGGGAAAACAGTATGGAACAGCAGAGAAATGCAACAGTACGATTAAAGATGCTCATGTGAGATACCATGGTGTTCCACATCAGATGATTTTTACAAACTCAATGTGCTACAGTATATGTTGTGCATGAAACTATTGATGCAAGAGGCATTTGGAGAGAAGAATGGGTTATTTGGTTGGATTTGGAAATGAAGGAGCAAACACATTTAATAATATTGTTTTCATGCATGAGTTTCAAGGTACATTCAGATATAAAGCTGCTACACACATTAATGACTATACCTATAAAATACTAATAGATACATAGCTTGCTACTTTTGTGATCCAACAGAATATCTGATAATGTAATATAAGAACATGTGAACAATACAGAGAAACAGGGCATTCTAGAAAGAATTGTATAACACACTGTGCCTGATGTAAAAGCAATGAAGATTTCTGATTTGAATGTCCTTTTAATTCAGCAGAAAGAATAAATAGGAGGCGAGTCACTCAAATGGGTGGGTGAGGTAAAGAAGAATTGCATCCTCACAGGAACAAATTACAGAGTCTGCTAGTGATGGCATATCACTCAAAAAACGTATGTACACTCTGGATTCTTTCAGTTTTTAAATCTCCATTTATGCATAACCTTTTCCATTTTCAAATATTCCTTTTTAAGTAATTCCTTCTAACTTGATCACAATATCTTCTTTACAGTACACTTATTAGAGTGGCTTTATTTGATTTTTTAACACTGAGGTTTGTTTCATCACAGGGTCTTCCAGCATTGTGCAAGATGAAGACGCATTTCCAATATTCTTTTTTCAATTTTTGTCACTGTAGTGCAGTTGTGGCACTAGTATACATAAGTGAGAAGGTGTGGGTAGCAAGCATCTCAGCATGAGGTTTTGCCGCCTTGCAAAAAATTCTGCTTTTTCATTATTTTTGTTTGAGTTACACATCTGAAAAATCAATCAAATGTGACTTATTGGTGAATGTTTTGACCAAACACAGGGAGACCATCAGTGACAGCACCATGTTGCTAATTGGTGCACAGACCAAGGTTATAATGAATTCTGAGAGAGGTTACTTTAAGTTACAAATACTAAGTATTTAAAATTGGTTCTGAAGGAAAATCAGGTGAGGATGAGATGATGATGAGGTGGGCACAACATGTAAAAGGATCAGCGCTAGAAAAAAGGAAATGAAAAAGTTTTTAAAAGGAAACTGGCAGGATAATTGTAAGATCCTTTAAATAAATGTTATTATGAAAACAGTACTAAATTTTAGAATGGTGAATGGCACTATTTTTGATGTTCTTCTATGTCTTTCAGATATTAAGCTTATGGCATATTCTCACAGAAAGTTTTTGTTTTTTGAATCTGTAATAGATGGGAGAGTACTTTGAATATGATATATATATATATATATATATATATATATATATATATATATATATATATATATATATCAGATTTCTTTTTCATCTGCAGGGTTCTACAATCCGTATGCAGATAACTTGAAAATGGGTAAACTACATGTGGTACAAACATAAGGGTATGTCTGGAAAAAGAACAAGACTAAATTGACAATATGGACACAGCAGAATAATATGCTGACAAATACATCAAAAAACTAAGTATATGTGATATATATATATATATATATATATATATTATATTTATATATTTTTTAC
>NC_056737.1:258068278-258111467 GCF_019279795.1 Protopterus annectens
AAGTTCAGGAATCTTTCTGTATATTTATTTGCGGTGATGTATGTTTCTCAGTTAATGGCAAGATAGTTGAAGTCACCCAAGAGAATATTGTTAAGCTCAATAGAGAGGGGCACCAATTTATTTAGATATACCTCATGGGCTGTAGGTGACATGGTGGGGAATGTTAGTTGGCTGTGTTATGGTATGAAGTTCTAGTTACTGTGAAAAGGATATGGAAAAGTTCAAGGTCATTGTCCTGGCTTTTGAGTCTGGAGGTGAAATGGCATTTTTGGAATATAGACATGCCCTCTCAAAGAATATCATCATTTTCTTTGATGGGTCTGCAAGAGTGGTAGACAGTGAAACCCAGCACTGCGAAAATGCTATCACTGAAACCATATTTCAGTAATTACTCAAGATTTCTATATTTTCAAGCATTAAGAATGCTTGTAAGGAGTACAACTTCTTGTTTAGGCTTCAGGTATTAAGCAGTGCTTCCTTTATATAGTTGTGATTTTGATTCAGGAAGTTTGAAGAGACTAACCTTAAAAAGGCAATATGTGTGAGGAAAGGGTCCTGGTAAATATATACGGAAGCCATGAAGTAAGAGAGAGAGGCCATCCTTGGCAAAGCATCCAGGGTTATCAGTCATCTTCCTCCATGCTGGTATGTATTGGATCCCCATAGAGTGACACCAGTAGCCAAGTCAATAACTGAAGACAGTTATCTTTTGTTTGTACTGTGACATATTTCTTGGCAATGGTAAGATTCTGCTCAGTGCTAGTTTCATGCCAGTCTCAGATGCATATTCTGACTGCAGTATTATCATGTCTCTTAGGATCCAAGGAAGTATATCTCAAATCAATCACTACCGTGTGTGTAATGACCATGTCATGTATGTAGTTGGGGAGAAGAGACTTGAGGGCCATAGTGAGACTGCAGATCTTGGCACCCGAGAGGCAGCTAACCATCACTCTGTGTCAGCTCAGCCTGGTGAATGGTGCATCTTATTACTTGAAATGGTGTTGATCGGTGTGTGTTCTTCTCTCCTAAATGAATTCTGGTTCAGATGTATCATTCAAGAAGAGCCTTCACTTATGTGGCAAGCCATGAACCCTGCCATCTAAATTTTCAGGCCTAGTTGCTTACTTGGACGCAATCTCCACACTGTGTGCTGTTTAAGGCTTTCTTACTTGTGTATCTCCTATATCTAAGCATATGACCTGCACATGTAGGCCAGGATTCAATAAAGCTTACATGGAGCTAATCTCCATGTAAGAATAGTGGCACGGCTCGAACACAGAGTTGCAACCTGTGCGATCCAGTAAACAAGGCTGTGGGTGTGCATGAGCCACCCAGCACTAGTCCGACACGGACACCACGGAATAATACAAATCACCTCATTTGCTGGTGAAAAACATACAAATGAGGTGAATTAGTGATCCAGCAAGCAGACAGGCATCTGTGTTGGAGCTGTCTTGGCATCAGAAATGTATTTGGTTACTAACCATGTACTTTTCTGCAAAAATCAAAACGGGGGCATGACAGCTCAAAGTAAAGCATGTATTATGTTTATTACGCATGTCATTGGCCAAAACTTTGGCCATTGGCATGCAAAAGTGTTTTAAAATAGCAAAAATCAAAAATTTTTTGGCCGATTTCAGCTGTTTAAGAGGAGCGCAGTGGCACGCAAATGTGATTATGCAGAAAATAAAACTGTAAAAAGTCAGTTAAATGTGAACATGAATTTTGCCATTATAATGGGCAGCATGTAGACTCCTAACAATAACAGGTAACAGTGGTTGCTACAGACATAGGCTTTGGTGTAGTGGTGTGACTAGGGATTTAGGCAGTGGGGTATGTAAATGAGCTAAATTTTTTGAATAACAAAATAGGAGACTGTGTCCGCAGGTACCTAACCATGTAGCAGGTATAATGTGGTGGTGTAAGCAAGAGAAGCAGCTGACATTAAAAGGGAGTGTGTCATGCTTGGTGTAAGCACATTGGAGCTCCATGGCTCATATTTGCGCTCAGCTAAGCAAGGGGCATGTCTGAGGCTGCTTAGCTAGTTCAAGAAATAATTGTGTTCATGTCTAGGGGAGGGCCTTTTCTGCTCAGCAGTGTTTACACTAGCTAAAACAGTTTGCACGGTGCGCTGCGGAGCTTAAATACAGCAGAAATAGAGAAAAAAAAAAGGAAACAGCAGACTAAAGGAAATTGACTACAAATCACTAATATGGACTCTGCCACTCACAATGGCCCATTCAAACCCATCAATAATTTAGCTGGCAGGTGGAATGTATCATAGTCAGCCAATCACACAGGCAGCATCTGTAGCACACCAGTATAATGTATGCAAACACCTTTCAGTCTGTTTTTTTCCAACAAAACTCTGCACTATTGGTGTACACACTTGGGATTTTTAACTGACAAAGTGATAGGGGCTGCTGCTGCTTTCCTACATCTGTATGTGCTACAGACTGAGGACGGCAATGAGGGTAATGCTGACAAACCAGTTCAGACCAAGGAGAAGATTGTTCAGACCCAGGGTAACATTCCAGGGGCTACATGATCTGGAGATACTAGAGCGCTACAGGGTGGACAGGGACATACTTCAACAACTCACCGAGCTCTGCCAGCCTCACCTCAGACCCAGAGTCAACAGAGGGGAACCCATCCCAGTTGAAACCAAGGTATGTGTAGCCTTAAGAATACTAGCTACAGGTACTTTCCAAAGACCTACTGGGGACATCATGGGGGGGGGGGTCTCACAGTCATCTGCCTCCAGGGTATTTCTCCAGTTCCTGGATGCCATGTGACCACATGCTGGTGAGCGCATTTATTTTCCCAGCACCCGTGAGGAGAGGACCAGCAATATGCTTCTCTTCCACAGTGTAGCAGACTACCCAGAGGTACTGGGTGCCATAGACTGCACTTACATCCACAAGAATGTAAGTCAACTGCAAGGGCCATCACTCCATCAACTGCTAGGTCATGTACAATGCCCAGGGCATTGTCATGAATGTGTGTGCTGGCAGCTATCACGACACCCACATCTGGCATGCCTCACAGATGTACCAGGCATTTGCCAGTGGGGGACATCCCATATGGTCATCTCGTGGAGGATGCTGGCTATGCACTGGAACCTATGGATGTTGACACCCATCAGAAATGCACACCCACCCACCGAAGAATGCCATAATGAGGCACACACACAAACTAGGAAAATTATAGACAGTGTTTTGGGAAGCTCAAGTCACAGTTCCACTGCTTTGACATATCTGCTGGAGCCTTGCAGTACTCTCCAGCCACATGTGCACACATGTTCATAGTATGTGCTATGCTACACAGTATGATCCTGCGGAAACAGCTGTGACAGGAACATCACAGGGAAGGGGCACACAGCCTCCCATCTTTGCAAGGCCTCCACAGGCACAGGGGGACTCTGAGGAAGAGCCCCCTGCGGCCTGCCCCTGTAGGCAGACTTAGGCGTGCCCAGTATGCCCTGGCCTTGGCAAAGAGGCAATGCATAGCACATACACTGAAACCCATGGACTGACACCTCTCTCCGTCTCGCACACACAGTAAAATGGATACCACATACATCACACTACCTGTACCCTACCATGTATAGGCCATGTACTGTGTGCATCCGACAGAGTCACCCCTCCAGCAGCATCCTCACAGCTGCCGCAGGCACAAGATAAGTCACTCTTCTCAACAATAGATGAATGTAGCAGTACATTTTGGTAGCATATCTCTGGTATTGCTGCATATATGCAATAGAATGGGGTGGCCTACCGGGAGAGCAGCAGACAACTAATAGCTATGTGGGACAACAGGAAATGTCTGCCCAATACTGATTTCTGCAGCGTATGCAGTAGTCCCCTAGCTGACTAAACTCACTGCAGTGTATGTGGGAGACAAACTGGGGGTCATAGGTCACATGCATGGATTTCAATTTTGGGGTCCCATACTCTCCCCTCAGCCTCTGTCAGCCATAGAAATCCATTAAGATATGTCTGGCAGAGGCCCACAAATAGGGACAATGATGAAATAGTCCTCTTACAGACTCGCACAGTGATATCACAGCAGGTGTTGCAGTTGCATGAAGTCTCTGAAGGGTATGAAGTCTGAAACCCAAATGTCTGTCATTATATTCTAACCTTAGGTCATTAGTGATATGCCAGTATTCTCCAAGACAGACACAACATTATGCTAAATGAAGTCAAAAAGTAAAGCCAACATCACAGTCTGTGCAAATATGTACAGTTGGCAGGTATGCCCCCCCCCAAACACACCTGTGTCCCCGTAGAAATGCAGTAACATGTATATTTGTAAGGGAATAGCAGCAGAGCACACATTCCCAGGACGGTCTCAATCAACTTGATAACTTGTTGCACGTCCGCAATATGCAGGAGTCTATGAGCTATGTATATGCCTGGTTAATACTGTCAGGAAGTGGGTGGCACTTGGCTGTAGTTGCTTAGTGGCCTTGGTACACTACTGTGGTTGACAGGGTCCATGTTCCAAGACTTTCTGTGCCCACTGTTTTGCATGTCAGCTACACCTACAGTAGGACCTGTACACACTGTCCAGAAGTCAGAATCCGTTACTGCAGGAAAAATGGACAAGTCAGGGACAGGGGGCCACTCATGGACAGTATACAGCTCAGAGTAACCTACACAGTGCCTAGCATACCTCTCAGTTTTACAGATATTTACAGAATATCCAGAGTTTTGCATCATATGTTTGCTGTTTGTCATAAAATTCTGGTTTACTGGCAAGTCATTGGCAAATCATTGAAAGACTAAAGTCAGAAAATAATGAACAGATTTTAGTTTCAGATTTCATACCCTTTAGAAAAATGCATGCTAATGCAAACCTGTTACTGTAGCAGCTGTCTACATTTGTAAGGGCAATATTTAACACCTTTCCCGATTTTCGGCCCTTTGTCACTCAATGATATATGGCTTTCTCCAGATTTCTGGCCCTAAGAGGTTGAGGGGCACGGTGCGTAGTAGGACAGCAGGTACCTGAAAATTAGTGTACTGCCAGGTTATAAATGGCTGCCACCTGACTGTGTCAGCACTGACAACAAATCACTGGCCACCATCCATACCCCTGGAATGACAGGCTGTCACAGACGGACCACAGGTATGCCACTTATATCTGTTATGCTTGTCTTAACATTGCATTGTCCTGCAAATATATTTGCAAAACAAGAAAGGTTTATGTCAAAGCATCAGTGGCAGACCGTGGAGAAGCAGATGTTATACCCATAAGAAAAAGCAAGCAAATACCAAACCAGTCCCCCAAATGTCTATGTTTGGCAGAGGATTATTAACACCCTGTCCCCATGTGTGTCTGTCATATATGGGCCTGTCCAGATGTCAGTCTGCGACAGGTTGGCATCTAGGGCCAACATGTAGCCTCATAATAACATAGCAGCACAAACCATCTGAGGACCACGGCAGATGTAGTGGTGCAATGACAGACAACCTGTTAAATAGGTACACTCAGAGGTGCAAAGCCCATAATCCTGTGTGTGATGTTACGGTGTCTACCCCTTTCACACCAGAAATACAAATACATAACAGTAGCCACTGTGGGCAAACCCTGTGACTGGACTACAGAAGGACAAAGAGACACACATAAGGGGAAGGGGAACCACTGGCCAGACAAATGGAAAATGTGCACACCAGAACAAATCGTGCAGTAACATAGGTATTCTGCAGGGTATGGTGCCAGTAAACATCACCCACAGCCACACAACATACACCCAAGTAAGTGGAGGTCCACAACAAAACAAAAACGCAAACAAAGGACACCTCAGAGGCAAAAACACATGGGAACTCCACAAACCTGCACACCACAGAACATGCATAGTCCACGCACCGGTGTCTCGCAACCACTAAGGCCTTACCTTAAACCCAACATACTACTCATAGGGAACTCCATTGTGAGACACACAGATGTGCCTCTCACCAGGCTGGATAAGGAGAGAGTCGAGCTCACTTGTTTGTCAGGTGCCAGAATCCATCATATCGCACACGTACGGTTATCACTCTGGTGTATTCCGTGGCGGTGTGAACATCAGCTGTACCTCCCTGGACTATAGCAAGGCAGGCATGATTCAGCTTGATGATTGTGTCCCATGCAGGTATGTCCCTAGCCTTAAGCAGCATTCTACCATTACCTGGAATGATGGCTGAATACAAACAGAAAAGTATTGTCAGTAACAGTTGGCTTACTGGTGTCATCCCAGGGGGATCCACTGCCTGGCAGCTTGTGAACATATGACTGACAGACCATGCACTGCTTTGCTAGAGATGGCCTGCATCTGTTTTACTTGGCCTTCAGTCCTCTGGCAAACGTCTTTGCCTCCCCCATAGTGCCTTTTTAGAGGAAAGTCATGGGGTCAATCCTACCAACATATAACGCTCAACAAAATGCAAAGTAAAGGCCATGCTGCTAAACGCTAGGAGTCTAAACAGGAATATATACTCATTGCAAGCATTTGTAACCCTGACAGATGGTAACATTAGTGCACTCACAGAAACCTGGCCCACAGCTGTGGGGAGCAGCCCATCCTTACCTGATCACTCATCCTATCATACAGCCAGACCCCAAAATGTGGTCAGCAAAGCCAAAGGAGGTGGAGTATAAAGATATATTAGACACGCACCTCCATGCTGGTCAAACAGTCTGACACGCACAAGATACTCAAGTGCAGTTAACCGATGACAAAACCCCTATGCAAATTATGGGTAGCTACAGGCAAATATATCTGACTCAGGATACCCACCCCACATATCTGGCCCTCTAAAAATCTATCGAGATTCAACCCTTTACCCTGATCCTGGCTGACTCTTATTACCCAACCACTTATTGGAAAACCAACCATACCAGAACAGAAATGCACAGAGATGCTCCCATCTTATCAATGCTAAATCTTTAGGTCAGCTACTTGATACACCCACACAATGTGCTGCATATTTTCAACTTGGCAGTAACCAACATGCTTAACCACTGCAGCACCCCTATGGTATCATCCTTCCTGGCAAGATCCGGCAAAAAGGAGATCACGTTCAATATCACCATCTCTCCTGACCCCCCTGTAGCCATGGTAAAATGAAAATGTCCCCAAGCTGAACACAACCACCAGAGGGTTGGTATAAACAGCTGAACAGAATATATATACATATGCATGGAGTCCAGAATACCTGACAGGACAACATTATCGTCCACAGGGACAGTATGTCTGCAATAAAGGAACTATGTAACAAAAGGATGGCATTGCTGTCGAGGACTGAGAAGGAGCAGGTGCACAATTGGAAGTAATCACCCCTTGCCTGAACAAACAAATAAGAGCACTACTGAAATCCTCTAAGGGCATTTCCAAGTCCAGATTGCCCACATCTAAGACAGACGATCATAATGCCTTCCTCACATATGTCTGCATTCGCAAAGGAAGCTCCAGATCTGTGCAGAACTGGTGGTCAAGGACACCACATAACACAAATGCTGTAGGTATAACCAATCTACAGGCTGACAGATTCAGCGGCAATGTCTCTCCTCTACCCCCCCCCCCAATCAGGAAAGCAGGACATCCCCAGTACCTGACCGCCCAGCCCTTATCACTAGGGAACAGGGCAACACTGCCCCCTCAAAGCCAAGAAGACAGCCTCTATGGGACCCGAATACACACCAGCCTACAACCTACTTGAACCCAGGCATGAACTGGCAGCATCATTATGCACCCTAAACAACCAAAGCCTGAGTACTGCCTTTGTTATTACAGAGTGGCGGACAGCCACTGTCATCCCTGTACATCAAGGTGAAGTGTTCACTGATCCTGGAAATTAAAGACCCATCAGCCTAACTCGTCTGATCTGCAAGGCCATGCAATGGATTATCATGGACCTCATTAACAGGAACATTGGCAAACTCCAAATACTTGACCCCACACTGTCTGCCTTTCTCAAGGGGAGGTATGTTCGTGAACTCTGGATGACATCCCTGAGACAGCCAGCAAAGTTATGGATGAGGGAAAGATAATGCACTCCCCCTGACTTCGTCAAAGCCTTACACACTATTCCCCACTTGGCCATAGTACATTAACCCTGTCAACTAGGCAGCTGTCCATATGTTACCAGATGGCTAGCAAACAGGTTCATTGATAAACCCACATGATCATAATAGGGATAGCCAACCCAAGCAGTACACCCGTACTGAGTGGCATACTGCAGGAATTGGTCTGGGGGGCCTCTGGGATATACTTCCCTGAGGTGCAGGGCAAAAACACTGGCCTATGGCTGACCAACGTGACAGATGACTGCAAGCTGGCAACAGTCATCAATACCCAAAGAGATGTGGATGTCCCACAACAGGGTCTCCCAAACAAATGACTGCTGCCAGAAATATGGCCTCAAGCTGAATGCCAGCAGATGCATCATCATCCCCGTTGGGGAGACTGACGTCCCCACATATTATCACATTAACAACAATATCTGACATACACAATCTGACATATACAATCGGTACTGAGGCATTTGGCCACCCAAGTTGATAGCAACCAGAAGTCTATGCACCATGTTGCGTTTGTTGTATAGAAAGCTTCATAGATGGGCCAACTCAAAAGTAAGGGCATCTCATCCAGGGACAAAGAGGTCATAAAGTTCATGTATTCTAAGCTTATAAGGCCAATTATTTTTGTACAACGCCCACTTCGGCATGTACCTCGCAAAGCAAATGCAGCAGCTGGAGAGACCACACACCTGCCCTCCACAGATAGGCTAACAGCACTGTCCCTCTACTCAGTTCCATATAGACTCCACAGAGGTGACATCTGTCTGGCATGCAAAGGAATCCCAGACCCTGCCGTGATGGGACTGTTGCACCAATCCAGACTCTTCTGTGATGGGACTGTTGCACATCTGGAAGGCAAGGCCCACTTGAACAACCTGTAGGCGCACCATCAACCTGGTCTGTGATATCGGTAGGGCTTGTTGGTGTGACAGATACATGTCCCACAGACTCCCCCATCTGTGGACTACACTCCCTGCCCACATCAAGCCGAATGCCTCAGTACCCCTTGTGAAGTGCTTCCTGTATAAATACATGGGAAACAGGAAATACAGTCCTGTGATTCCACCTGTATCCCTGCTGGACAGGGGCTGTGGGTGCTGACATGTCTTAACATGGGCTACACTCTCATCTGTGAGGGTTATAAGGGCTTCAAGCCCAGTAGTCTAATAACCTCATATCAACCTATCAACCTATAAACAAATGTCTGTCAGTGGTCCACCACATTACTCTGTATTGCCCTGCCACTGACATAGCTGGAAATCACAGTGCTAAATGACCTATACCACACATATATAATGGACATCCCTGCTCAGTAGCATGCACTCTGTCCCCACTCCAGGATATCGCTTATCAGTTAAGACGAATACCACACAAGCAGAAAATCCCCAGCCAGTATATCACTGAGGTGCTGCCCTGTTTACACAGCTTCATCAGGCAATCAGCTGTAGCCACACCTCAACCGGCCGGGTTGGGCAAGAATGTCTATAGTTTGGCTCACAATTTCGGTCTGTGCATCATACATCTTGTATTTCCCAGATAAATCACTGTGATGATCTGAGGATATCTGTCAGTAAATAATGACACAATACATTTCACTGTCAGATGACATATATGTCTGAAGATGTCTGCTAAAACAAATCTTGTTACTCTAGCAACTTTCTACGTTAATAAGAGCAATATTTACAGTATCACCTTATGTTTGGGCTATTGTCCCCCTATTTTGGCAGGCTATCTCCAGATTTCTTGCACTAACAGGCTGATAGGTATGGCTGTAGCACACAAAACACTGAACCGGAGTACAACTATCTCTGGAATGGAGTCCCACTCTTACTATAGAAGGTCGTACTAGGCATGCCCATACACTTAGAGAATCACAGCCCATGTCTAAACCTACATCAGAGTATATAACTGTATTGTGCATAGATGTCTTTGCATACAGGCAGCTGTATACACCTTAACTGTCTCTACCCACACCCATCAGGAGTACCCTCAGCTAGCTGTAGGTGGTCAGTATGTGATATATCTGCATCTGTTGCGTGTGATACATAGACATATATATGGGCAACATAGAACAATATTTCAAGCATGCATGCACATACACATGGGGAAGAGAGAGACAGAGAGACACCACTAGGTACACACAGAGAGTGAGTCATAGACAGGGATACCATGAAAGGCATAGACTGATGTCCTGCTGTGGACAGTTGCCTACCAGTTGTAACCGGTCACATGTGCCAGCATGAAGGTGAGTCCCATTGTGTAATAGTAGTCAGGTAGGGGATTGTAATATCACATCACTTGTCTTTGTGTGCATGTGTGTTTGTAGGTTAAAGTATTATGAGGCTTTACCCCCTCAATACACATACAAAGGCCTGACAGTACAAGATCTGCTGATGTCATTCACCTTAGAAGTATCTTTGTCAGCCCTATAAGCTCTTTGGCACATGTGATAACTGTGTGACATTATAGCACAGATAACTAGAGAGGTAGGGGTTCTAATCGCAGTCGTGGCAAATGTAAGTGTGCATGAGAGTGTGTGCGCGCAAGTGTGTGCGAGTGTGTAGGTGAAAGATTTTTAGGTCATTCCCACCCAGTACACTTCCCATTGCCTTACTTTACAAGGGCTGCTGATGTCATTCACCTTAGAAGTACCTTTGGACATCCCTATAAACTCTGGCATGTGCAGTAACTGTGTAAAACTCTAGTACAAATAACTAGATGGGTAGGGGTTCTAATCTCAGTTTTGGCTAGTGTGTGTGTGTATGTGCATATAAATGTGTTTGTAAGTGTGTATGTTTGCAGGTTGAAGTATTTTTGAGGCCTTTCCCACCCGATACACATCCCTTTGCCCTATTTTACAAGGGCTGCTGATGTCATTCACCTTGGAAGTACCTTTGAACAACCCTCGGCCGTATAAGCTCTGTGGTGCATGCAATAAATGCGTAACACTGTAGTACAATTAACTAGATAGGTAGGAGTTCTAAAGTCAATACTGGCAAGTGTGTGTGTGTGTGTGTGTGTGTGTGTGTGTGTGTGTGTGTGTGTGCGCCATATCCTCTGGGGGGGTGAATTATACCATTTTGAGGTGTGTTCCACCCAGTACACTTCCCATTGCCCTACTTTACAAGGTACATTTATGTCATTCATCTTAGAGGTACCTTTGGACAGCCGTCATCCCTATAATCTCTGTGGCAAATGCAATAATTACATAACAGTATAGTAAGTATAGTACAAATAGCTAGATAGGCAGGGATACTAATCTTAGTTCTGACAAGTGTGTGTGTGTGTTAAAGTATTTTGAGGCATTTCCCACCCAGTACACTTCTCATTGCCCTATTTTACAAGGGCTGCTGATGTCATTCACCTTAGAAGTACCTTTGGACAGCCCTTAGCCCTATGTAGTACAAATAACTAGATAGATAGTTGTTCTAATCTCAATCCTGCCAAATGTAAGTGTGTGTGTGTGTGTGTGTGTGTGTGTGTGTGTGTGTGTGTGTGTATATCATATCCCTGGGGGTGTGTGGTTTATACCATTTTGAGGTGTGTTCCACCCAGTACACTTCACATTGCCCTACTTTACAAGGCCCGCTGATGCCATTCACCTTAGAAGTACCTGTATACACTCTTCAGCCCTGTAAGCTCTGTTGGTGTGTACAATAACTGTGTACTGCTATAATGCAAATAATTTGATAGGTAGTGGTTCAAATGTCAGTACTGGCAACTATAGTACTCTGTGTGTTTGTGTGTGAAGCATATCCCCAGTGGCTGTTGTGTGTGTTGGTTATACCATTTTAAGGCCTGTTGACTCCCTCCCCATGGCATTACTTTAAAGAGGCAGTTAATGGCATGTGCTTTACATGCACCAAGTTAGACTATACAGGCCATACCAGTCATCTGTACAGATGTATATGGAATATCCAGATGTTTGCAACCTATATGTGGTCTGTGTCCCCTAACAATGGGCATTTATGAGTAATCATTGCCAAATATATTACAGGTACCATACTGACAGACATGTCCGCATCAGACATCGTACCTGTCTGAAACATCATGCTGATACAAAGTCTGTTACTCTATCACTTGTCCAGGTATGTAAGGGCAATGTATGAGACCAGTTGCTATGTTGGGTGTTTTATCCCATCATCCATGAGTATTGTACATAAATAGATAGGTGGTCCATCTAATATGAGAAGTGTCAACTTTTTGCGCATGTGTTTCAATGCGTGTCCCCATGCAGCAGGTTGGGTGTGTTTCAGGTGACTCTACCATGTTAAGGGCTTCTGAACCCACCATTGGCAATCCTAACAGCCCCTGCAGTTGTCACCCATTTTAATAGTACTGGTAGACACTGCAACAGTACATTACCTCTGTGGTGTTTCTGTTGTGTATCTAGCAGTATCGTTTGTAAAACTGGGCTGGTAGAGCTTTGGATGTCAGCAGGGGTAGGCCATGAATGTGTGTATATGAATGTATGTACCAGCATACCTCTCAACCACTCACAGAAAGACATCTGGTTAAAGCCATGTGGGAAGCTGCGGCAAGCAGAAAACATTGGACACACCCTTTACATATTGCTGTGTCACACAGGGGAAATAGATAGCAGAATAGGTCATGCATGTGAATGCACCTTACAAAGGGTATGTGTTGTTACATGACAATATCCATCATTAATCTGCAGTGCCAGTCTGTCATGATTTCCCAAAATGTTGGCCAGAAAACCACAGGTTTATGATAGATGGAAAGAAATTGTCAGACATCAGGACAACCTGCAGACATATGTACTGGTCAGAGGTATGGCCACCATCTGTACCCAAACCTCCCAAGCTCTTACAGCATGAAATGTGCACAAAGCCATAAATAATGGGGTGACAAAGGCCACATAATAGGGTCAATTGTCAGTTATTGCTCCTACAAACCTGTATAGGTGATAGGATAACAGGTTTTGCATTAGCATAGATACTCTGAAAGGTATGACGTCTGCGACTCCTAATGTCTGCCATTATTTATTGGCCTCAACCAGCAATGATTTGGCAATGATTTGCCAGAAAAACACAGGTTTATGAGAAAATGAACCACAAATAATAGGCAAGAGTCTGGGCATTCTGTGGAAATCTGTACAGTTGAGAGACCTGTCTGTACCACCCTACAGGTTGCAGTCCATGATTGGCAAGGTGTAATCTGTGACAACAAATGAAACAGTGAAAAGAAGTCCCAAGACTGTAGGACAAGAAACATGTCATACAGTGCTGTACTGATTGCATAAAACAGTTATTGCACATCAGATGCACCTTAATGTTATGAGAAGGTATTGTAAGGTAAGGTAATGTCACACAAAGAAAGGGTCAGTAGCAAATAAGAGGAAGTCCTGTGTGTTGCACTTGCCGTGGGCATGCTATGTGCTAGCAACTGTCACATTACTACAAGTTGTGTCCCACACTCCACATATGATAATGTCACACACACATTGTGTGTTGCCTATGTGTGTACAATATGTAGACATTTGAAGGCCCTGTGACTTCCTGGTGCTCACAGGATAGGTGAATCTATTGGGGTTAAAGTAATGGCTCGGCTTCTGTGTGACCTAGTGCCAGTACTCAAGTAACCTCCTCTGTATATATGAGCCTGTGGTACTACAGAACACCCAGGTGACATGTATGAAGGCTAGCTGGCTGTGTCAAGGGGTATGTATGCAAGGTCACACTGTTGCATGCATACACACCTGGTAAATGTCAAAGGAAAAAACTTCAAAGACCAATACACGTAAGGTTCAGTTAAGGCACTTTAATTTACTTGCAGCAAGGAGACAAAAACATGGAAATACAAGGATTTGTCTAACTACTAACAGGAAGTATGTTCATTCTTATACTATTTTACAAGACATGGCCTTCTAAGCTGACGTAATCAAACACAACTTGTAGCATTGTTCTACAGCAGATGTTACTTCAGATTTTCTGCTGACATGACTAGATTTGTGAGAAACTTTTCAGAAAAACAACCTGGCCTTGGTGACCATTAATCTGTTTACAAGCGTCTATTGTGCAGTGTTACTTTTCAAGGTACTTTTCTAATACAGATACAAGCAAACACTGATTGCAGTTCATATTTTCAAGCAGGCTTTGTAATAATATCTGTAACTTCTACAGCTGTGTGTTTTCTCATGGCACAGCGGAACTTCTTGTCTAAGTTTCATACAAGTAGTATTGTTCTATTCATTATTTTCCTAACGCAAGCAGAAATCACCTGCTTCTCAGTAAATTTCCAAGGCACAAGCAAGATTTTAGCTAACAGTACAAGGTCAGAAAGCAACTGCAGTTTGTGCATATTTATGCAGTATGAAATAGAATAAATGTGTTAACTCTTTTCAGGCTTCTAAATGTACTAAGCATATTGCTAATACACACGTTAATACATATTTTTCTAACATTTCCCCCGATTAATACTTTTATTCTACTTTCAAGATAAGCATAAACAGTTTGTTTTCTTCTCCTAACCTCTTCCACTCAGGATTTGCAGTTAAAACAACTAACTATAGGCAAAACTGCTCTACAAATTGTAGCATGCTACAGGCCACCCTCTCAAACTCAGGAACCCCACACAGTCTTCCTGAAGAAACTGGAGGGTATAAATGCATCTCCAAACACCATCATATTGGGTGACTTCAACTACCCGAATATAGACTGGGAACATTACTCAAGCCCTAACTTTCTAGCCCAACTGTTCCTGGAGTTCATAAATTCAAATGCCATGGAACAGCTAGTCACTGTTCCCACGAGAGGAGAAAATATACTAGATCTCATTATCACAAACATGGGGACAAAATGCTCCACACCGGAAGTGTATCCCTCATTGGTGAGATCTGATCATAAACTAATCTCACTGGAAATCCACATCCCGCCCCCACCCCAAACAAAAAAGACCACAGTGAAGAACTTCTCTAAAGCAAACTTCACACTACTCAAGACTGGTGTGGTATCCTTCAAGGCCCCTGAGCCAGTGGAAACCACAACCCAAGCTGCGATAGCCGTTACAAATGCCTTCTATGAACACCTCCAGGACTGCATGGATCAGGCAATCCCAAATAAAACCAAGACTCTTTCCACAAAGGGCAAACGTCCAGTCTGGTGTGGACCCCAGCCATTAACAAACTTTACAATAAGAGGAGAAAGCTATTACATGATAGAACAAAATCCATAAAAGGGAAGTCACCCCTGATCATTATTAGTAAAAAAATACGAGCACTCATAAAATCAACTAAGGCCAATTTTGAGAGAAAAATTGCCATGGATTCAAAGGACAATCATAATGCCTTTTTCAGCTATGTTAGGAACCTGGGTGGAAACTCCCAGATATGCTCAGAATTGGTCCAAAATGATACAAAAATCACTGAACCCACAGACATTGCCAACATACTGGCAGACAGGTTCAGTGCAAACTTCACCCTCTCCCCTAAAGGAGAGATAACTATCCCAGCCCAGTGTAGCCTCCCAGACATCTCAAATGCGCAGGTGAAAGCTGCTCTCTCTAAAGCTAAAAACACAGCATCAATGGGACCAGATGGTGTCCCCGGCTGTGTGCTACACGATTTAAATGAGGAATTAAACCCGCACATAAGGCAGCTGTTTAATCTCAGCCTTACCACAGGATACGTGCCCAAGGAGTGGCGTATGGCAACTGTGGTCCCACTCCACAAAGGCGGTGCCTCTACGGACCCTGGTAATTACCGCCCCATAAGCTTAACAAGTCTAGTCTGCAAAGCTATGGAGAGGATCATAATGGAGCTCATAAACAAAGATATAGGGGACTTGCAGACATTGGACCCGACCCAGTTTGACTTCGTCAAGGGCAGATCATGCCTTTTGAACTTGGTCGACTTCTTCGAAACAGTCCCCAAGGCCATTGATGAGGGAAAGGCAGTTCATACAGCCTACTTTGACTTTGCAAAGGCTTTCAACACAATACCCCACTCGGGTATTGTAGAAAAACTTACCAGCTTAAATGTAAACCCATATGTCACAAGATGGGTTGCAAACTGGCTTAAAGACAGAACCCACAGGGTTAGAGTTGCTGGCGCTATGTCAGACTCCAAGCCGGTCACAAGTGGTGTCCCACAGGGCTCGGTCCTTGGCCCCCTATTGTTCGGCATCTACTTCTCAGAAGTACAGGCCAACATGGGAGGACTTTGGCTGACAAAGTTTGCAGACGACTGCAAACTGGGCGCCATAGTGGAAAGTGTATCGGACACGGATATCCTTCAGAAGGGACTCACGGAAACAGGTAGCTGGTGCCAGAGCCATGGCCTGAAGTTAAACGCCAAAAAATGTATAGTCATACCCTTCGGGAAAAACAAGGTAACCCCAAGCTACCATATAGGTGGCAATCCACTAAGCACAGAAGAGGTTATCAGGGACCTGGGGACCCAGGTTGACAGTGGCCTTTCTTTTGACACTCACATTGCTAAAGTGGTTAGAAAGACCTTCTGCATTGCCAACCTGATCATGAAGGGATTCACATCCAGATCTAGTGAGGTCATTGTTCCCCTGTACTCTTCACTTATCAGACCAATGATCGAGTACAATGCCCCATTCGGGATGTATCTCGCCCGACATCTGCAGCAATTGGAGATACCCCAAACGTTCCTCACCAAAAGGATAAAGGGACTCCAAAATCTGTCATATGCTGCCAGATTGAAGAAACTCCAGCTCTATTCAGTCGCATACCGACTGCTCAGAGGTGACATGTGCCTGACATACAAGGCCATGTCCAACCCAGAATTAATGGACATGCTCCAACTCAAAAAATCCAAATCCACCAAAACCACTAGAGCAAGCGACTTAAACCTTAGCACGGATATAAATAGGACGTGCTGGGGGGATAGATTTATCACTCAGAGACTCCCTATGCTGTGGAATAAAATCCCGGTCCATGTAAGGCAGAGCACCTCGCTGGCTCTGTTCAAGAGAAATCTTGACCTGTGGATGGGAGATCGTAGGTTTACCCCGGGAATCATCTCTGTGTCACTGCTGGACAGAGGCACAACAAACTAATGGGCACAGTATTTTTTCATATAAGGGGTGGCGTAAGCCACAAAACTTTGGGCTAGGCTTATAAATGCCTTAGGGCAGATAGCCTAGTATAAACCTATGTACCTATGAGAGTCATTCAGTTTAGACTTATGAAAGCTTTTTAGTCTTTTAACAGTTCTTCAAACTCAGTACTTTGATATAAGGTTTCAGAAACTGAAATGTCTATAAGGTCTTTAGTCATTCTTTTCATGCAGGGGATACCACAACAAACACATACTTCCAGTAGGAGCATACCTACACAAATGGCAATCAGGATGTTCATTAGGATGGTACCCCTCCCCCCCAAACCATTTCTGGAAAAAGTCCATCAGTGGGTTTGTTCATGGCCTACACTTGTTGAATTACCTCAAGATGATTGTCTATTTTGTGTTTATGGTCAGGAATATATGAACAGCATTCTTCTTGGATTAAAGCGCATGTACCACCTCTCGCCGCTAGGGTGAAGTCGAGAGCCATGCGGTTTTGGAGCAGTACAGTTCTCATAGCATTCAGTTCATCAGTCACCAATTCGAGAGCAGAAAAAATTGCGTTGCTCATTACTTCGAGAAGTTTTGACAGTTTTCTCAGTTCCCAGATCGATTTCACTGCTCCATATGCTGGTAATATGCCTGCCCACGATGTAACGTTATCACTCAAGTCCATGTGTGTCAGTCCTTTGCCTAGAGAGTGATGGTCTTTCCAACGCGCATCGATTTGTCCCACTGGATTTACAGGTTTCTTGACGACTTCTCGGACATTCCGAAATTTTCCGTGAGGCAAAACTGAAGTGTGTCGTATGGCCGGAACCAGGTAACCCAAAAAACAACTGCCGGACCAATTCTCAGGTAACCATTTGTATTCCTTTCTGCCACACACAAAATAACAATTCTCTACTTTAGTAGTAACCTTGCTGTGAATGTACACTCGCCCTGCATGAAACATTTTTCTATCAATTATAGACAGCTGTTTATAAATAACAGAATTATGTTTTACTTCATCAAGTGTTTTGTGCATCAATCCAAGAAATGAATCCTAGTTTGTATTACAATAAAGATCTACTTTGTTACCTTTAGTGTAACATTTATAAGGAACAGTCACATTGCAATTGCTCCAACCCACCTGAACAGTATCATTTTTATAAAAACACACAGTTCCCTTTTGTGGAATAGACAAGTGCAATGCTATTTTATCTTGTGCTGTAATGGTTGAGGTATCATAAATCAAGTTCTCCCAGGTCTCATTGACCCCTAGGGGGACTGTAGTCATTAATAACCCCCCCGTATGCTGTCAGCAAAGCTGTGAAAATCCAGCAATTCAAAATATTGAAAGTCTCAGCATACACATATTTAATTGCCTGGTAAGTGTTAAAGTTTGGATGCCAGTTTGAGTAACGCTTCATGTTTATTCAGTTCAGTCTGCGTGGCTGGGAAAAGAAAAGGCCACAACAAAAAGATTATTGTCACTAATACAGTTAACAGGATGATTATGCAATACTTCTGAGGAAAGGGTTGTTCTGCATTCCTGTTTCTTCTGGACTCTATCATTTTTGCTCTTGGCATGTAACAAGATTTTTGTCCAGTTCAAAGTTTTTAACTAATTTACAGTGCGTCAGGTGGATCCAAGAGGCACGTTCCGCAATTTTGACTGCAGTGGGTGTTGACAAAAGCACTTGATATGGAACTTCCCACTTCGGAGACGCCCAATTTTTCTTCTTAACCATCTTCAGCTAGATCCACGCTCCAGTGGGCACTGCCACTTCTGACGGTCTGGTTCGTTCTTTATCTGAAACAGAATTTGACTGCAACAAATGTTTAGAATTTAACAAATTACGCATATACTCTGCTAATGTACTGTCAGCTTCCTGGTCTGCGGGCATGAGAGATTTCCACTGAGGTATATAGTAAGCCATTCCAAAGAGCTTTTCAAAAGGAGTCAATCCTTTTGCATTCGGAACAGTTCTCATGCTCAACAGTGCCAGGGGCAGACAGTACACCCAGTTTCTCTGCGTTTCTGTCATTAATTTTCTTAGCTTACTCTTTAAAATCCCATTATGCCTCTCTACTAGCCCTGCTGATTGCGGATGATACGCACAATGATTTTTAGAGAAATGCAAAAATGTTTACTTAACTGCTGTATGGTCTGATTCACGAAGTGTGTGCCGTTGTCACTGTAGATCCTTTCCGGAATGCCGAAACTAGGTATAATTTCTTTAACAAGAACTTTGGCCACAGTTGTAGCGTCTGGATTGTTAGTCGGAAAGGCTTCTACCCATCTGGAAAACATATCTACAATGACAAGACAATACTACTTATTTTCACATTTATTCAATTCTATGAAATCCATACAAATAGTATGAAACGGATACGGTGGTGTAGGGAAACTCCCTTGCTTGGGATTTAACGCCCCTTGTGCATGATGTTTATTACAGATGTGGCATAACGAACAAAATTTTTTAGAGTAGTTTGTAAATCCATACGTCATGAACACTTGGTTCACCAGCTGTACTACCCCCCCTGTTGAGACATGGCACTGCCCATGGCTCAACAAAGCTGCATATCTAAACAAATTAGATGGCAATATTGGTTTTCCTTCTTTAGAGATGTACAGCCCCTTTTCGAGAATTGCTCCTCGTTTTACCCATCTTTGTTTTTCAGTTTGCGTAGTAAGTGTTTGCATTGTCTTTAACATTTCTAAGTCTAAAATCTCAGAGGGTTGTAGTTCCTCATTCAAAAGAAATACTTCTGAAGCTGCCTGCTTTGCAGCTGTATCAGCTCTCGCATTACCTTTTGAAATCCTGTCCTGTTGCTTGGTATGAGCTGTGCGTTTACAAATAGCTACTTTCTGAGGTAACTGAATAGATTCTAAAAGATTTAAAAATAACTGTGCATGATTGATTGGTTTGCCAGTAGATGTTATCAGTCCTCGATTTTTCCACTGTTGCGCAAAAACATGTACAGTAGAAAAAGCATACTGGCTGTCAGTAAAAATGTTCACACATTTACCCTTTGCTAAAGGTCCATGCCCATGTCAAGGCAATCAATTCTGCTACCTGTGCAGATAAACTATGTGGTAAAGATTTCGCTTTTATAATGTCAGTATCAGAAAGTATTGCATATCCTACTAGGTTCTGCCCTGCAGGACCCCTTTTGCATGAGCCGTCCACGTAGTATGTCACCTCGGCATCATCCAAGGGACATCCATAAGATCTTTTCTAGGCAGTGTATTTTGCTCAATCACCTGCAGGCAGCTGTGTGGTGTGCCATCTGCAGGGGTTGGGAGCAAGGTAGAAGGGTTCAAAGTCGTGCATCGTTCAATTGTCATATGAGGTTGGCTCAACAATATAGTCGTACAGGAAAGATGCCTAGCAGGGGAAAGATATGCTACCTTTTCTTGTAGTAAAATAATCATGACTGCATGAGACACTCTCAATGTGAGAGGGTGGAACAACACTACTGAGGCCGAAGCCTGTACTGCCATTGCAGCTGCAACTACTGCTTGTACACAGTGAGGTAAAGACCGTGCCACTGGGTCCAGTTGTGGTGAATAATAAGCAATAGGTTGTTGCTTGTCCCCATGCTGCTGTGTTAACACTGATGTCATATAACCTTGCCTACAATCTACAGTTTGGAAAAAACGTTTATGATAGTTTGGTAATCCCAAAACTAATGAGGACGCTATTAACTGTTTCAGTTTGCAGAAAGCAGATTCTTCTTCTGGTGTCCATTGTAACAAATCCTGTGCTGCCATAGGCTTTTTATAAATCAGGTTAGTCAGTGGTGCAGATTCCAAGGCATAGTTTGGAATCCAACTCTGACAAAAATTAGTCGTACCCAGGAAGGACATAATTTCCTTCTTGGTAGTGGGTTTTGGTGCTTGTAAAATCGCTATTTTTCTGTCCTCATCTAATGTCCTACCTTCCTTGGATATTACATATCCTAGGTATTTAACTTGTTTTTTCCAAAGCTGCAGTTTATTTTTGTTTACTTTATGTCCTTCAGTGGCTAAAAATTGTAATAGCGCTATGGTATCTTCTATACAATTTTGCTGGGTGGGGGACGCCTGCAGGATATCGTCAACATAAAGCAAAATCTGACTACCTCTTGGTGGGGTAAATCCTGCCAAGTTGCATGCCATTTTTTGTGAGAATATTGTTGGACTTTCACAATACCCCTGTGGTAGTCGCATATATGTATACCTTTTCCCCTGAAATGTGAATGCAAACCAATACTGGCTGTCAGGGTGTATCGGTATAGAAAAGAATGCATTGCTGATATCTACCACAGAAAAATATTTCTGTTGAGGTTTTAAATCATTTAACAGGGTGTGTGGGTCTGGCACCATAGGTGCCCTTGGTATTACTGCGTCATTTACAGCTTGTAAATTTTGGACCATACGCCACTCTCCATTCACTTTCTTAACAGGAAATAAGGGTGTGTTACATGGTGAATCGGGAGATTCTACCAGCACCCCTTCCTTAAGTAAAGCTGCTATAGTAGGTGTGATTCCTACCTCTGGATCTTTTCTTAAGGGATACTCTCTTTTGTGGTCGAAATGCTGACTGTGGCATAATAGTAACTGGTCCTGCTGTACGAATAAGTCCTACATCTGATTTTCCTGTTGACCAGAGATTTTCTGGTATATTCTGTAAGGCATTCTCTTCCTCCTTTAATAGGAGTGCTAATCAGCTGTCCATGCTAGACTGCAAGTGTACAACTGGGTGGGTCTGAGTTATCCAATTCAGCTTTTGCATTTGTATTCCTTGTTCTGACAGTTTAAACTCTGTCTGTTTTTCCCATCTCGTTACTTTTTCTCCTAAGTCTACCCATTTTACATTCTTGTCCTTAGTTAAGCTAACGTGGTAATCGATTAGATTTATAGAGTGCAAAGAACTCCTGGGGCAATGAACAGCTGGCTACACTGTTCCCTTCTGTGTCCCAGTACAGATTACGTAATGCCAATCTATTTGCACGATTCATAAACAATTCTTGCTCATATTCCTTATCAGGTCCTGGTGTATTACAATAATACAGAGTACAGTGCAACAAATGCTGTTTATCAGTGTCAAGGGAGGGGAACTTGCTGATGGCTACGTTCATCAACTCTTCGGTCACCGCCCCTAGACCAGTCATAACCAGGTCCTGGCTGTACCAATAAAAAATTTCACCCTCCGATTGCACTGCAAAGGTATCAATTTGTCGCTGTGCCTCCATACCCTGCATAGTCGGAACTACTGCTATACCAAATAACTGCATAAGGTCTCTGCCCAAGAGGTTTACTGGGCATTTTGCAGATGCAACAATTTTGCTTTTCTGGGTCAATCCTGAAACAGGATCAGTTATCACAATATTATGGGAGAGGGGCTCCCGATACAGCTGTCCATTAGCTGCTTTCAACTAATATGTAATCAGGTGACTGAATTCTCTGGCAGTTTGGAGGGATGTACCAGGGTCCGTGATGCCTCTGAGTCACACAAGAATCTGACTTCCCTCCCTTTTACCAGGAGTGTAACTTCTGGTTTTGTGTCTGCTAAATAGAGCTCTAAGCTCAATAAAGCCAAATCCAATATTTCATTTTCTTCACTATCCGTGACTTCTTGCACTTACTCTATTTCTTCTGTCACATTCTCTACTCCCTCTATAACATACTCATTTGTCCTTTCTCTGCTATCCCCTTCTAGTGATTCCTGACTATCATATAGTCAGTCCTCACCCTCCTTATCCTCCGTGGTTGCCTTCTTGTTTTTCTTGCAATCCCTTGCCAAGTGTCCCTTCTTACCGCATTTAAAACATTCACCTCTTTTCTTTCGCCCTTCAAAGTCCTCTGATCGTTGATCAGATTGTTTGTTTCCCTGGGCATTTCTCTTGCCCTTTTTCCCGGACTGTACTACATATACTTCTGCTCCATCTTCTACAGAAAATACTTGGGCTTTCTTTTTCTTTTTGCTATTAAAATTTTTTTTTGGCATGTCCAGCATATTCAAGCAATGACTGTAACCTGCTTGTACGATGATCTACCATGTGTTTTGTAATAAAACTGCTTATAGGTGCAATACTGCCAAACATGCACATATACAGCTGTACATTGGGTATTAAAAGGTCACTGTGTTCCCACTCTGCCATACTTATCATTGGTAATGTCAGCAGGCACACAGCCTGCAGACACACACCCCTGGAACACAGACAGAATACAATATGTGAGACTACAGTCTACCAGCAGTACTAACGTAATGCATCAAGGCTATAAAAGATACATATACTGTGATGTGTACCAATAAAAATTGCCAGCAGACGGCAACTTACACAGCATTACATTACTACACTGTACTATATTCACCCTGCGCATCAGACCGATATTAGCATGTCCCTGCGCATCAGACCGATATTAGCATGTCCCTGCATCACTGGTATGGATAACAGGGATGTGGCATAGGTATCATCACATGCACAGTGTGTAGTGTGGGTTTGCCAGAGGCCTAGGCTGTGTCCTACAGTTGACATCGTGGGTCTGTGTCTGGAAGGGTGTTGTTCAGTTGGGCCGTGCGGGGGAGCTATGTATGTCTGGTGGTGACCTGCCTGTGATGGAGATGTGTGAGTGTTAGTATACACAGTCAAGACGTGGGGGCCCTACACAGGCATATGTTGGGCAGCCGTGGACCATACATGGCATGATGTACAGTTCACCATCTCCGGCCATGGACATGGGAAGTGGTTCTGCCAGGAGTCTCACTGGCATCACCAGGCCCAAGGCCAGATGCTGTACTACTCACCGATGGTGACTGCTGTCTGTTGGATCCGTGTCTTTGACGGGACCGGCCAGGACCACGTGCCCATGGCCTGCTCCGTTGTGGTGTGGACAACACCCTCCCTTTGGTAGTGCTGGTGGTACTGCCACTACAGGAGTGTGGATGTGCACAGCCACGTGGACTCCCAGCTGATATTGCTGACCTACGTCCACATGGCAGAAGCCTCAGTCCCACCACATGATGAAGCACAGACATTGCACAGTTGAGCACTGGCAATGTTTCACCCCACCGTCTATCCACGACAGAAGCATAATAACGTGTGGCATCACCAAGGCCATGGAGGTCACCCCGCATGACAGGAAGTGTTGCATTCATGAACTTTGGCATCTGTCTGGTTTTACGTTCAGAATGTGCCTGTGCATGCATGACGGACTGAAACCCGTGTCTGGTGAAACATGATGTGACACGACAGGGGTTGATGGGCAGCTGTCCTCCTCCGAGCACCCCTGTCCATCTACCTGTGTGGGACCTTGCCTGCTCTCTGCCTATGGCTAGTGTCTCCACTCACACTTGCCATAGTCACCACACTTGCCTGCTTTATGCCACCACCCTCCAACTGTCCATTGTCTGTGGCTGCTGGGGACTAGGTATGTGGGGGCATATTGACTGTGTGCATGGACATTGTGGGTGAAAGTGGGATGCCAACCAATGGCACAGATTCAGCCCCTGACAACCCCACTTATGCCTCACTATCACCACCGACATCATCAGAGTCAGCTAAGACACTGACATCAGGTTGTGAGGAGGAGTGACTCCAACCCCCATGTTCACCTGTGTGGAGAAGACAACATATTTAAATTAATACCTGCACTATAATGTTTGCTGATACACACACACACACACACACACACACACACACACACACACACACACACACACACACACACAAACACCCTCCAACTGGTGAGTGCCTAGACTGGCCTTGATGGCAGCTTGTATGTGTGTCACTCACATTCACCCTGCGGGTGAATGGGCACCCTGTCCACATCAGGCATAGTAGGTACCTGCACCTTTGCAGGTGTAAGATGGCCAGCTGAATGGTTAACTGCACATGCACCCTTGGGATACCACCTGTGTGCCTGTTGGATGGGGAAATCAGCTGCTGCCTTGCATACACATGAGCTAACATGTAACCTAGGGAAATGGCTGCTCAGGGCCCACATCCTAGTACCCTGGCATGGTACTTGAAATACCATAAGTGGCCTGTCTGCTGTAGCACAGTGTTATGTGTCCACACACATCAGTGCCTTCAACTGCTGGTTGTCCCCTATGGGCAGTGTTACTGTACCATGTATTCAGGCATACATCCCACCAATAGGTGAGTGCTCCTACAGGTGCATCTGGACATTCCAGGAACATCTGAGCTACACAATAACTGAGATCAGTGCATATATGTTGTAGGGTGACCTTCTCATAGGTGTCTTGACATCTCTAGCATCCAGATGTTTGTGTAATGTGTACATGTGCCTGAGAGATATAGACCCCACTGCCGGACAGATGTGCATTTCCACACACCAGTTGAACAATACATGATGTTTGTCCACATAGTTTGGGGAATGTGTCTGTGGCATGCCAGACACCTGGGGGGGCACAGTGATGGTACCTTGGTATCTGGTACTGTATCCATTCCCTTACATTGTATGCTCAGTATGTACGCACTGCTGCTGAACCAGTGCCAGCATCCACCCACTACTACCTATAACTTGCTGTCCTGCTGCAGGGGTCACCAGTTATGCTAGCCATAGGTGTGAGGCAATTGGATAAAGGTATGGATGTGTCCAGTTTGCACTCATCTAGGCAGAGATGTCAGGAATGGTCAAGGAGACCTGGACAATCTGAAATTACTCTATCAGACTGAGAGGGGCTCAATGACTGTACATGATGTGATACGCCATCTGTATCCACCAGTACATACTGTCAGTGTATCACCCCTGCATTGGCCCAGTCATCAGGGAGCCTGAGTACTCGTCACTACCACCTGTGAGGGATGTACACAATGGCAGGATGACAACTACATGCTCATTAAAGTACAGTTACCCTTCAGAGCACACAGAGATCATAGTCCATGTGGGGATTGTTTCCCCCTTTCTTTCCACAACCCCAGTAACACTCCACACTGGCACATATATGGGACATATATGAGGTTAACATCTCAGCAGAGCGGTCAATCCAAAACATGTCACCCTCTCTGTCCGACCAGTACTTGTGGTCCCTGGCCAAGTAGCTGACACACACACTTTGCTATTTGCGTTTTGAATCTCTCTCTGTCTGTCTGTCTCACTCTCTCTCTGTCTGTCTCTCCTGTTTGTCTGGAACAACTTTGGCACCTATGGGCCCTTCAGCCTAGACTTTAAGGTAGTTCTGACTGCCACTATCCATCTCTGTAACAGCTACTGTAAGGCCCTCAACAAAGGGTGACAAATCCTACTGTGTGATGAGCCTATTAGCAATATGGTAAGTATGACCAAGGCTATTGGAGTGAGCTGTACAGTGTCACCATGTGCATATGCAAGTACTCCAAGAGCTGACTTAGTGCTATACAGACCAGACACAATGACAAGGTACAACGATATGTGACAATAGCTAATAAAGGAACAAGAGAATACTCTATCAATACAGTAACTACACAGTTCAGACTCAGAGATTCATATATGACAGCATTGCAGGACAGTCTGCAATACATAAAGGAAATGTGTGAAGTACTAGGTGCATAGGTTCATAGGATGATACAGGGGCGGCCCGTGCTATTGGTCTGCCGGACTGCAGCCCCCTCAAGAAAAAGTAAAAAGAAATTAAAAAAAAAAAAGAAAAAAAAATTTTTTTAATTCACGGACTTCGCGCATGCGCAGTAGTCCAGACTACTGTGAGTCTACTGCGCATGCTCCAGGCAGTCCGGCAGGGAAACACGAGGAGAGTGTGTGCACTTTTAAAGTGCACAGACTCGCTGGGAAAACGTGTCTGGCCGGACTGCAACACCAGCAGTCAGGAATTGAGTCTCTCGTCGGATCTCGCGGGTCTTTGGATTATTGCGTGGGCATTTGGATGTACATTATGGAGAATGGACAGGTAAGTGTGTTAATTATGGTGCTTTTAACGTTTTGATAGGGACTTAGGTAGGTGTTTGAAGTTATGCTTTTAACTTTTTGATAGGGACTTAGGTAGGTGTGTGTAAACTTAGTGTTTGAAGTTATGCTTTTAAGTGTGTGTGTGTGTGTGTGTGTGTGTGTGTGTGTGTGTGTGTGTGTGTGTGTGTGTGTGTGTGTGTGTGTGTGTGTGTGTGAAAATGCCCCAGGTGCTCATGGTGGTGTGGTAGGGAATACCTCAGGCTTGAACCCTGTACCCTGTATGCAGGTGTTAAAGACTTGAGTTCCCTACCCACCACCATTTGTAAAAAAATTGCAGATTTTTGCCTCATATTTGATCTGATCTGTTCCTCATAATATCTGTGGTTTGTAAATGTTGCAATGCTTGATATTTGATGGTGCACTGGTAGCATTGTTGCCTCACAGCTGCAGGTTCTCAGGTTTGATTCTTGGCTGGGGTTCCTTCTTTGTGGGGTCTGTATCTTCTCCCTGTGTTTGTGTGGGTTTGCTTTGTGTCCTCCCATGTTACAAAGACATGTCTGCATTATTTCTTCCTGGGCCTCTGCTGAAAATTGCTTTTTTGTTCCAAGTCAGACTGTCCTGATTAACAAATGTTAAATAAAATTGACAGGCATTTGAATTTCAGACTTCAGGTTTCTGAATGTTTAATTTCTTACATATTTGATGGTGCAGTGGCAGTATTGTTGCCTCATAGCTACAGGATTTGTGGTTTGATTCTTGGCTGTGGTGCCTTCTTTGTGGAGTCTGCATCTTATCTCTGTGTTTGCGTGGATTTGCTCTGGTATCCTGCCATTTTACAAAGACGTGTCTGCAGTATTTCTCCCTGGGCCTCTGCTGAAACTTGTTTTTGTTCCATCAGAAGTAAAATTGACAGGCATTTGAATTTCAGACTTCATAGTCTTCAGAAAATACGTAGTAAAACAACTTTTTATTCTAGCAATAAATATATAGTAACACAACCTCTTATTATAACATTTTTTTAAGTTTATAAGATGACTATTTGAATTTTTTCCTTATTTTTGGGACTGTAATACCCTGTTAGTGGCTTTGTCCAGGTTTTTTGTGCTAAGGTTGACAGCTATGGCAAGAACTGAATATGTTTGAGGGCTGTATTCCCTCAGCACAAAACACCTGGACAAACCCAGTAATAAGAGGTTGACAGCTATGGTGAGAACTGAATTCATTAAATGATAGCCATTTAAGTTTCAGTCTTCCTCTCGTTCACAAAACAGCTGATTTGGCGTAGTGGTATGTTGCTCTTGACTGTTTTGCACAGGGACCTTGTCTGTAAAATGTACGGTGGTAACACAGCATTTTTCTTTCACAAAGCAGGTGATTTGGCATAGTGGTATGTTGTTCTGACTCTTATTTGCTCAGGGACTTTGGCAGTAAAATGTATGGTGGTAACACAGCATTTTATTCTAACAGCTTTCCAAGATTATACAAGCAATGTTTAATGTGTCCCTGGTTTTTGCCCTTTTGACCCACCCCAATAAATTTGGCTTTTTCCAGACTTCTTGTGCTGCGAAGTTGAGATGCAGTTGAGTATTGAGTAGATTTTACAAGGAGCTGAGAGCTGCAGGGGAAGAGAAGTTTAGTGCTAATAGCACAACAGGATGTGTGCTTGCTTTTGATGCAGAAGGTTGTTGGTTCTACTCCCATAAGGGGTGAATGCTGCCGTACTGAAAGTTAAGATACTAATTATGAGCCTGTTATCAGTTTGCCATCCATTTCCTATTGCAATATTACTAGCTTATTTTTAATGTAATTTAGGCAATTTATTCCACAGGGGCATCAGACACTTTATTGTTCGATGAAACCATGAAATATAAAGGTGATTGCTAGCACCAACCTCTTCATTACAGATTTATTTAACGTGGAATTATTTAGATGACTTTTTTACTACTTCAGAGATTGTGCATATTAACTGATAATGGTGGACTGTGGAAGCTTGAGTAGACTTTTATGATGGAAATGTTCTGAATTGGACAGTTTTGTTTCATTGTTTACTGGAAAAATGTTCAAAGCAATAGGAAGGTGTATCAAAGAGCACATGTATGTTTCATATGCAAGGGGCCTATGATTTGAAAACAGCCCAGAAGTAATTTTTATCTGCCACGAGTAAAATGTATTTTCTTTGAATGTGGATTTTAATGTTTCAGTGAATGTGAGTTTCAAGGGCAGAGAAGGTTTAATGCCAAGTTTGTTTAGCAGATGTCTTAGTGTTTGTGCTGTAAAATGCAAAAATAAAACTTTCAAATGAAGTTCAAATCATCATAGAAGTAAATCAGTATGCACATTAGTGTTTATGGTAAATGGAGTGAAATAGCAAAGTAATGGATCATTGGAATGGCTGCAGGGAGGCTCCATTCGACCAGGGTTTTGTGAGGGGGAAGGGTGGCAAACTTAGACAGCCCCAGCTGAACCATACCTCCCAACTGTCCAGATTTTCAAAGAATGAATAGATTTTTTGCTTATTTTTGATTTGTTCCTCAGAAATTGTGGTTTTCTGGCAAATCATTTAGGAATTAAGTCACTAAATAATGACACCTAGTTTCAGACTTCATAACCTTCAGAAAAATGCATGCTAAAGTAAGACCTGTTCTATTAACTGTCCCAGTTTATAGAAGAGCATTTTTTAGTACTGTTTATATGTTCCCTCCAATATATTTGGCCTTGTCCAGATTTATGTCCCAGTTTATACAAGAGCAATTTTTAGTACTGTTTATATGTTCCCCCAATATATCTGGCCTTGTCCAGATTTATTGCATTAACAGGTTGAGAGGTACATGCAAATAAATTGCTTTATAGAATTAGGCATAGCCAAACCTCTGAACTGTCCCTGATTTTGACTCAAAATGTTGCTCTTCCCCTAATGATCCCTCCGCAAAATAGCAATTTTGGAAGAAAACATGGAGGGTTTATAATTAAGAAATAACGTTAATAATCAGATTACTTTTATTTCAGAAATGCATGTAGATTATTTTATTTTGTCAGCTGCTCAAGTTAGCAGTACTAATATTAAAGTGTCCCTTCTTGACATGTTCCCAGCTGTATTGTGTTGCTATTTTATATTTTTACATCACATTTTTTGGTCCATTTTTCATAAAGTTGTGTATTTTTGGCAAATTAGTGACAAATAATTAAAGACTGAAGTTAGAAAATAATGACAGACATTTGAGTTTCAGATTTCATACCATTCAGAAAATTCATACTAATGCAAGACCTCTGTTAGCTTTCTAAGGTTATAAGAGCAATATTTTAAAAATTGTCTTTGTCCCATTTCTTTGTATGGCTTTGTCCAGATTTCTTGCTCTGAGGTTGAGAGGTATGACAAATGTGTCAGGGCCATCACAAGTCAGCCAGAGACATTTCAAACTGTGACATACTTGTTACACCCCACTCCCCCATGTAGTGACTCTGGATGTGTCGAAGCAAGACAAGGAGTAGTTATGCAGTGTAAATGTGCAGAGAATCCCACCCATCCAAGGTAGACACAAGTACTAGAGTGGCTTTTCATCTGTCCTTGATTTTTGCAGAATGGTCTGGTTTCTGTCATATTTTTGTACTGTTGATTTATGCTTATTACTCAAAGTGCCTGTTGCTCTGTGTTTAAGTAGCAATACTTTAATGACCATCAGGTAAGCTTGGCTGAGATTGCAAGATGCAAGTAAGCTTTAATAAGCATACTGTTAAAGAATTGCCAACATTGAAAGCCTTTCTGTTGCCATGTAGAGAATACTTAACTAGATAATGTATAAGCCTTGGGTATTGACATGCATATGCCAGTATTTGTAATAAAGGACAGAATTACATTATTTTAAGAGTCTCATTACACTTGGAGACTTACAGTCATCTCTGCAGGCTTTAACCATAAACCGAATGCCAATCGTGGTCTATAACCTGTACAGTAATCCTTTTAAGCAATGTATCTTGAGCTTATTTCTTGTTTGCTTTTAATTTTTACTTTGATCATGTTTTCCCCATGAAATAAGTAGATGTCAGGCAGCAGGTCTTTTTTTGGATAAGGAACATTTTTACAAGGGGGGCATCAGAGATTTCTACTTTCAGCATGTTACTTGTTACTTTAATAAAGCTGAATATAAATTATAATTAGAACTGCAGTGCAAGAAGTGGTTTGAGTTGAGTGCTGCTTGTTTTTCTTATACTTGATTTTGACTGGCATTCCATTAATGTATTTAAAAAAAAAAGTAATTTATTTTTTCATGCCTCACAACCTTTTTTGTTTCCATCTAGATATTAAGCTGTCATGCAGCCAATGCATTGAAATATTTTTATTCTTCTACACTTCATTTTGTCCTGATTGGACTCTCATGACAACTGTTTGGCACCCAGTGCAGTATACTTAGTTTTTGTGGTTTGCTACTACAGGTGTTTGTGTGTGGTAGGGAATACCTCAGGCTTGAACCCTGTACCTTATATGCAGGTGTTAAAGACCTTAATTCCCTACCCACCACCATTTGTGAAAAAAAAACTGCAGATTTTTGCCTCATGTTTGATCTAATCTGTTCCTCGTAATATCTGTGGTTTGTAAATGCTGCAATGCTTGATATTTGATGGGGCAGTTGTAGCATTGTTGCCTCACAGCTATAGGTTCTCAGGTTTGCTTCTTGGCTGGGGTGCCTTCTTTGTGGTCTCTATCTTCTCCCTGTGTTTGTGTGGGTTTGCTTTTGTGTCCTCTCATGTTGCAAAGACATGTCTGTATTATTTCTTCCTGGGCCTCTGCTGAATTTTTTTTTTGTTCCAAGTCAAACTGTCCTGATTAACAAATGTTAAATAAAATTGACAGGCATTTGAATTTCAGACTTCAGGTTTCTGAATGTTTAAGTCCTTGCATATTTGATGGTGCAGTGGTAGTATTGTTGACTCACAGCTATAGGTTTTCTGGTTTGATTCTTGGCTGAGGTGCCTTCTGTGTGGAGTCTGCATCTCCTCCCTGTGTTTGTGTGGATTAGCTCTGGTGCCCTGTCATTTTACAAAGACGTGTCTGCAGTATTTCTCCCTGGGTCTCTGCTGAAAATTGTTTTTATTCTGTCAGCAGTAAAACTGACAGACATTTGAATTTCAGACTTCATGTTCTTCAGAAAATCCATAGTAACACAACCGTAACACAACCTTTTATTCTAGCAATTTTCTAAGTTTATAAGATGAATATTTGAAATTTGTCCCTATTTTTGGGACTGTATTCTCTCATTATTGGCTTCGTCCAGGTTTTTTGTGCTAAGGTTGACAGCTATGGCAAGAACTGAATTCACTGAATGTTTGACGGCTGTATTCCCTCATTACTGGGTTTGTCCAGGTGTTTTGTACTAAGAGGTTGACAGCTATGGTGAGAACTGAATTCACTAAATGATAGCCATTTAAGTTTCAGTCTTCCTCTTTTACAAAGCAGCTGATTTGGCGTAGTGATATGTTGCTCTGTTTTGTACAGGGAGCTTGGCAGTAAAACGTGTGGTTCTAGCAACTTTCCAAGATTATACAAGCAATGTTTGTGTCCCTGGATTTTGGGCTTTTGCCCCCCCCCCCCAATACATTTTGGCTTTTTCCAGTTTTCTTGTGCTGCGAAGTTGAGTATTGAGTAGATTTTACAAGGAGCTGAAAGCTGCAGGGGAACAGAAGTTTAGTGCTGCTTAAGTGAAACTGGTTTGCCTTGTTAATAGCACAACAAGTTGTGTACTTGCCTTTGATGCAGAAGGCTGTGGGTTCTACTCCCACAAGGGGTGGATGCTGCTGTACTGAGAATGTTCTCCTTGGTGAAGATACTAACTATGAATCCGTTATCAGTTTGCCATCCATTTCCCTTGCAATATTACTAGCTTATCATTTTTTTAATGTAATATAGGCAATTTATTCCTGAGGGGCAACAGGCACTTTATTTTTCGATGAAACCATGAAATATAAAGGTGTTTGCTAGCAGCAACCTCTTCATTAGTTACAGATTTCTTTAATGTGGAATTATTTAGATGACTTTTACTTCTTCAGAGATAGTGCATATTTGCTGATAATGGACTGTAGAATTGTGCATATTTACTGATAATGGACTGTAGAATCGTGCATATTTACTGATAATGGTGGACTGTAGAATTGTGCATATTTACTGATAATGGTGGACTGTAGAATTGTGCATATTTACTGATAATGGTGGACTGTAGAATTGTGCATATTTACTGATAATGGTGGACTGCGGAAGTCTGAGTAGACTTTTATGATAAATGTTCTGAACTGGGCAGTTTTGTCATTTTGGGTGCATGCATTTTGTTTCATTGCTTACTGGAAAAATGTTCAAAACAAATTTAAAACGCCCTCTAACAACTGTAATATATTGTACAAGGAATATAATTTAGTACAATGAGGAAGGTGTATCAAAGAGCACATGTATGTTTCATATGCGAGGGGCCTATGATTTGAAAACAGCCCAAAATTAATCTTTATCTGCCACCGGCAAAATGTATTTTCTTTGAATGTGGGTTTCAATGCTGTTTCAATGAATGTGAGTTTCAAGGGCACAGAAGTTTTAATGCCAAGTTTTCATTGTGAGACTGCATTGCTTTGTTTAGTAGATGACTTAGTGTTTGTGCTGTAAAATACAAAATAAAACTTTCAAATGAAGTCCAACTCATCATACAAGTAAAGCAGTATGCACATTAGTGTTTATGGTAAATGGAGTGAAATAGCCAAGTAATGGTTCATTGGAATGGCTGCAGAGGCTCTTTTCAACCGTGATTTTGTCAGGGGGGAAGGGCAGCAAACTCGGACAGGCCCAGCTGAACTATACCTCCCAACTGTCCAGATTTTCAAAGAATGAATAGATTTTTGCTTCTTATTTTTGGTTTGTTCTAAATAAAATTTGTAGTTTTCTGGCAAATCATTTAGAAATTAAGTCACTAAATAGAGTTTCATATTTCATAACCTTCAGAAAAATGCATGCTAAAGTAAGAACTGTTATTCTATCAACTGTCTCAATTTATACAAGAGCAATTTTTAGTACTGTTTATATGTTCCCCCAGTATATTTGGCCTTGTTCAGATTTACTGCATTAACAGGTTGAGAGGTACATGCAAATAAATTGCTTTATAGAATTAGGCATAGCCAACCTCTCAACTGTCTCCGATTTTGGCTTAAAATGTTGCTCTTCGCCCTAATAATCCCTCCAGAAAATAGCAATTTTGGAAGAAAACATGGAGGGTTTACAATTAAGAAATAACTAATAATCAAAGTTATAGATTACTTGAAATGCATGTAGATTCTTTTATTTTGTCAGCTGCTCAAGTTAGCAGTACTAATATTAAAGTGTCCCTTCTTTCACAGGTTCCCAGCTGTATTGTGTGGCTATTTAATATTTTTGCATCACATTTGGTCCATTTTTCATAGAATTGTGTTTTTTGGCAAATTAGTGACAAATCACTAAAGACTGAAGTTAGAAAATAATGACAGACATTTGAGTTTCAGATTTTATACCCTTCAGAAAAGTCATACTAATGCAAGACCCATTCTGTTATCTTTCTAAGTTTATTAGATCAATATTTAAAAATTGTCCTTATTTGTGGGCATTTGTCCCACTTCTGTGTATGGCTTTGTCCAGATTTCTTGCTCTGAGGTTGAGAGGTATGACGCATGTGTCAGGGCCATCACAGTCAGCCAGAGACATTTCAAATTGTGACATACTTGTTGCACCCCACTCCACCATGTACTGACTCTGGATGTGTCCAAGCAAGGCAAGGAGTAGTTATGCAGTGTAAATGTGCAGTGTGTTCCCCCCCATCCAAGGTAGACACAAGTACTACAGTGGCTTTTATCTGTCCTTGATTTTGCAGAAAGGTCTGGTTTCTGTCATATTTTTGTACTGTTGATTTATGCTTATTACTCAAAGTGCCTGTTGCTCTGTGTTTAAGTAGCAATGCTTTAATGACCATAATGTAAGCTTGTCTGAGATCGTAAGATGCAAGTAAGCTTTAATAAGCATACTGTTAAAGAATTGCCAACATTGAAAGCCTTTCTGTTGTTGCCATGCAGAGAATACTTGACTAGATAATGTATAAGCCTTGGGTATTAAAGGACAGGATTCCATTATTTTAAAAAGCTCATTACACTTGTTGGAGACTTCCAGTCATCTCTACAGACTTTACCCGTAAACTAAACAGAATACCAATCATGTGTTGTCCATAACCTGTCCAGTAATCCTTTAAGCAATGTATCTTGAGCTTGTTTCTTGTTTGCTTTTCATTTTTTACTTGCATGTTTTCCCCATGAAACAAGTAGATAGTTGTCAGGCAGCAGGTCTTTTTTTGGATAAGAAACATTTTTACAAGTGGGGGCATCACAGAGATTTCTACTTTCAGCATGTTACTTGGCACTTTAATAAAGCTGAATATAAATTATAATTAGAACTGCATTGCAAGGAGAAGTGGTTTGACTTGAATGCTTCTGGTTTTGCTTGTACTTGATTTTGACTGGCATTCCAGTAATGTATTTAAAAAGAAATTTATTTTTTCATGCCTCACAACCTTTTGTTTCCATCTAGATATTAAGTAAGCTGTCATGCACCGGATCAGGAATTCAGGTCCTTTGCATCTTTAGTTCATGGTTTTTGGTTTTCCTTGCTTATTGGTTTAAGCTGTCATGCAGCCAATGCATTGAAATATTTTTATTCTTCTACACTTATTTTTGTCTTGATTGGACTCTCATAATGATGGTTTGCCACCCAGGGCAGCGTATTTAATTAGTTAGTTTTTGTGGTTTTGAGCATAGCTCCTCCCCTTTCTGGTTGGCCACACCCCTTCCCCTTGACCCCACCCATTCAGCTGTCTCCTGCAGCCCCCCTTTGATTTGAAGTCACCAGCCGCCACTGGACTAAGCTATTTGCCCAGATGTCCTCATAAGCCTAGCCCTGATGTTTGCCCATATCCCTTCAAAGTCAGCATCTGTTTCCCCTGTCCAGTATGGACATGGGTGGGATCCCAGGGGTGTCTTTTGTGTTTTCCATGCAGTCATCCAGCTTCTTGAAGGAGGCTAGAGAGGTAATCTGCTAGACATGGAGAAGGATTGTATTTTACATACACTGTATTGTTTGAGACACAAACCTATCCTGCCAACAAGTACTGTTTATGTCACAGACAAGGTGAGGGCTTTGCGTGCGGGATGCGCGAGTTGGGTTAGTCTTACGAATATGCATAAACTCCATCAAGGCTGGTTTGGGAATGGTCTTGTTAGCCAGATACACATCACCTATGATCAGTCTGTGTGACACTGAGTAGAGCGACAAGGCTTTCAGCCTGTCTGTATAGGATAGTTGTTGCAGACCCTGGATTTTCCTGGTCAGGAACGTCTGTGGTCTCTGCACCATTGCATGTGTTTGGCAAGGTACATACTAAATGAGCCATTGTACTCTGTAATGGGTCTGATATGGGAGGAGTACAGGGATGCTATGGCATCCTGGTTCCTGGATGACATACCCTTATTTGTGAAGTGGGCCATGTAGACAGCCTTCCATACATTGTTGCCAGCGCGGTGGGAAACTGCGTTGTTGCACAAGTCGCCTCACGCCTGAATGTATGCTCAATACAGTATTACTGTCATAACTTGTGTTGATGACATCTACCACAACAGGGATGATGATGCATTCCCTGGCATTCAGTTTGAGGCAATGCTTCTGGCACCAGTCATTACTTTGGGTAAACACCTCTTGGAGGATGCTCACATCACTAGGGGGATGTAAGACAGTGGCCAGCTTGCAGTCATCTGTACACCTGGTCATCTGCAGACCATTGGTTTTGTCTTGCACTTCTGAACACTATATCCCAAACAGTAGAGGCCCCCAGACAGATCCTTGGGGTACACCACTCTTTAAAGGTCTACCACTAGGAGTTGCTTCCACTACTTTGAGTGGATGCTGTCATTTAGCCAGTTGGCTACAAATCTGGTAACATTGAGGGTTATAAAAAAATGATCCCAACAGTCGACCAGGAACACACCGACTTTATTGACCACAATAAGTTCCTTAGAGTAAGTGCTTTTGCCAGTAATTGGCTTCATCAGAGTCAAAGGAAAACAATGATGCAATGATATAAATAGTTAAAACCATCAAACAATCAAATAATCAACCAGTCATCAGCAGTATAATACATTGCAGTAACAAACAATTGTAAAGTGCCTAGTGCAAATCGCTTCATGTTCAGCAAATAAAAACACATTTTACAATGTATGTAATGCCTAATGTAATATAGACATTTTCACAAGTCTAAGGAACTTATTGTGGTCAATAAAGTTGGTGTGTTCCTGGTCGACTGTTGGGATCCTTTTTTTATCTTCTTAGTTATTTTCCCTGTTGGGGTTTGGTCCAACATTGAGGATGATGCCTAGCTGTGTAGGCTCATGTATTATGGCTGATTGGGGATTATTGTCAGAAGCTTTGGGTAGGTGAAGGTAGGCAGTTTGCACAGTCTTCCCCTCGTCTGTGTATTTCCTGACCACTTCAAAGCAGTCAAGCCAGGTTTAGCAGGCCTCATCTCTCTTTGACAATACCAAACTGTGTTGGCTCAAGCATTCTGAGGTTGCCAGTGTCCCTGTTTACAAGGTCCTTGATGCTGCCTTCCATAGTCTTGCAGATGAGGCTAGTTAGGCTGATGTGCATATGATTGGCTGGGGCAGTGGATGCTCCACCTTTGTGTAGAGGGGTGATAGTGGCTGTCCTCCTTGCAGACCGGTTAACACTGGTGCTCAGGCTTTTGTTGGCTACACTGTTTAATGGAGCTTAGAGCTCATGCCTATGTTCATGTAGGATGCAGCCAGGGATGTTATCAGGTCCCATGGGAACTACAGTTTGTTGCACTTGAGACGGCGTTACAGACCTGCTCCCTGATGATGAGGGGAGGGGGGCAGGTGCTGTGCGTGTCCTCCTTTACTGATGGGAGGACGGGGGGGTGAGGTTTTCACTTAACCTGTGTACAGCAGGTTGGCTATATTTATGGCATATGTGTATGTGGTGTTAATGACCACCAGTACAGAGCAGATTTGAGTGTTGCCTCTGTGATTGCAGACATATGTGAAGACGGCCTTCTGATGCTATATTTATGGCATATGTGTATGTGGTGTTATTGACCACCAGTACAGAGCAGATTTGAGTGTTGCCTCTGTGATTGCAGACATATGTGAAGAAGGCCTTCTGATTAGCCTTGGTGGATGTGTCCAATTTGCAAAGTTAGCCGTACAGTAATTCACTTGTGACCTTATTTGCTTGTTCAGACAAAGGTGAGATTGCTTCCAATTTGGCACCTGGTCCTCCTTGGCCCTGTACAGCCAATAGTTCCACCTGGAGTTTTGTGTATTGCTGAGTCCATACAGCTATGTATGTGCTCGTATAGATGTTTGGTGTAGGCTTGGACACAGTCATGACACGGTTAAACACTTTTCCAATTTCAACCTAGTAATTATCATCAAACTACTAATTATTTCTGTTTCAAGGCAATACAGTGACATGTAGCTGTAGATATTTATCTGATGCACTGAAACTAAGAGTACACATTTGTAAAACAAGTACAGCATATTTACCTGACACGTTTTGCATCTCATATCTGTATGGTTGGGGCTTCCAGCTACTACTATTAGTACATACATGTGCACAGGTAATACTTGATATACATTTCTGTTCTTTGTTAGTATGGCACACTGTGTTTACACTCTTGCAGTTTAGTCATACCTCTCAACCTGTTAGAGCAAGACATCTGGACTGGAAGTTTTGTTGAGGTCTATTGTTTAACTTCCGATTTCCCATTCTTGCATCCTCCCCTCTGCATTCCATTACATGCTGAATTGTTTGACATACCTGTTATAGTGGTGCAGAGTTTTCTCACAGTAATGCAGATGTGTAGGTTCTGTAGTTGCAGTATGTCTTTACGTAGAAAGGTTCAGTCCTGTTTTGCATAGGCAACAGCTTGCCTTTTGTAGGTAATGCTCATGAGCAGATGATGGCCTGTGCACCATTTGGTGTCTCCTGGTTGCTAATTGCATCCAGAACAGCTTGGTTGCCATTAGCCAATGGCATGGCAACACACTAGCTATAATTTAGTCCTTCATGTGTGCCTTGCCCCTTTTCCTTGCCTGTGAGGAGGACATTATGGAGGTGTGGGAGCTACAGCATCATGGAGGGTAGGTGGAAATACCTCTCAGAACAAGAAATGTGGAGAAAGTCCAACAAAATGGGGATGAGAGTTTCAGAATTATGGACAGATTGTAAGTATTGGTGTTATACAGTTAGGAAATTGCTAGATTAACAGGGTTTGTCTGGACATGCATTTTCTGCATGATTTGAAGTCTGACAGAGAGATGTATGTGACTTACCTCTCAACTGTACAAATTTCCACAGAATGCCCAGAGGTTTGCCTCTTATGTTTGGTCTGTTCCTCAGACAATTTTTGTTTTTTGGCAAATCAGTAGGATAATCTGAGGATTGAAGTCACTAAATGATGACATCCATTTGTGTTTCAGAATTCATATCCTTCAGAAAATTTATGTTATAACAAACCCTGTAACTCCAGCACCTTTTTCAGTTTATAACACCATTATTTAAGATGTATCCCTATTTTGGCCCTCTATTCCCCAAGTATGTCAGGCTTTGTCCAGATGTCTTGCACTAAGAGTTTCAGAGGTATGGTGCATCATTATTTAATGACTTTACTCCTGATATCATCCCAGTGATTTAGCGGAATCCCAGAAATGTTATGAGGCAGTTGCCCATAAATATGGTCCCACACCCTGGACATTCTGTGGAAATCTGTACGGTTGAGAGTTGGGTATGTCTGGCCATTTCTTAACAGACTATCAAGATTGTGTAGCAGTGTAGAGTGTAAATGTTTGTTGGCCTGAGTAGAGAAAGGGGCAGATGTGAGTGTCATAGATCCTTTTCTATCGGAGTGTGCATACCGCTGGTGGTTTATCAACTGCATATGTTTGTAGGGGCTGACTGAAACATGTCTTGTAACATCTTAGGATTCAAAGTACACTTTTTGACTTGGGGCAGTATATGTAGGAGTAGTGTGTGATTGGCAGTCAGGATATGTTTGTTCAAACAGTTGTTATACTCTAGAGGTCAGTTGGCTTACTGGTATGTTGCTGTGACCGTGGTGCAAATGATGGTTGTGGGTAGACAATTTCTCACCAATGTCTGTTTTTCCCTACAGTTACATCCCTGTAGTGCATGATATATTTGCAAATGCGTGAGTAATTCCCCACAGCTGAATTAGTGTTGTATTGTGTTCGTCTGACTGTAGCTAAGAAGGTGCTGGGTGAAATGGTTGGCAGCTCTCAGTGGTTTTCCCTTCTGTTACATGACTGCACTCATACCTCTCCACTGTCCAGATGTGTGGCTCATATTTTTGGTTTGTTCCCCACAACTGTTGTGCATTTCTGACATCACTGGAATGATGTAAGCATTGAAGTCACTAAATAATGACAATCATTTGTGTTTCAGACCTGAAATCTATCAGAAAATATATGTTAAAACAAACAGTCATACTCTAGCAACTTTCTAAGCCTATAAAATCCATATTTAAAATAGGTCCCTATTTTTTGGCCTTTGTCGGGCTTTGTGCAGATGTCTTGCACTAAGAGGTTGAGTATATAATATATGTAATATATGTAATATATGTATTATGTATATATATATATATATATATATATATATATATATATATATATATATATATATATGCATTTTATATATATATATATATGTATATATATGTATATGTGTGTGTATTTAGATAGATAGATAGATATACATGTCTATGTGTATACCATTACTAATTACACAGGTTTTTCCCTAATGTTTTATCACCATCTTGCATTATATATTTATTGAAGCATGTAGAGTAGTGGTAGCTGCTGAGACTGGAGTGCACAGGGTCCTGGGTTTAATACTTGCCAAGGATGTGTATTTTTCCCCTTATGTTAAATGACTGTAATGCACAATATGTTTGTAAAAGCATTACAAATTCCCACAGCTCAGATGGTGTAGTGGTACATTGCTGTGATTGTAGTGCACAGGGTCCTGGGTTTGAGACTTGTCAGGGCTGATTATTTTGTTGCTGGGCGGAACAAAGGCTGATTGAGACAGAGTGATTAAAGGACTTTTAAGCAGTTGTAAGTGGGGTTGCACAGTTTTGTGCGATGCTAAGAGACGCTTAAGTCCCCTTAGTTTCGCTTAACGGCACTTATTCCCACTTAAACATATGCTAATTTTAAATAAAGAAAAGAAAAAAGGGAGATAGGAAAGTGGTGAAATGGGGGCAAGCAGGGGGTGAAACATTAGGAAAAGCAGTTAGGGATGTGCAAGGATGGGTGTAGGAAAACATTTCTTCTGCAGCAACAGCTATGATTGATGTGGGAAATTTGGAATTTACAGCCTCACACCCCACACCCCAGTAATATGAGGGTGCATTACATTTTGGCCCCATGTCCAGTAATGTAAATCAGAGCTGTGTATGGTGCAATGATTTTTTTGTGGGACAAGTGCCTTTTTTTTTTTTAATTTAAGGTGAGAGTAGTATGTTGGGGAAGGGCCATAGGTATGTTTGGGGGAGGGGCAGGTACGGTAGGATAGGTTGCATTCGCAGACAAGAGACACAAGACAGCAGACAGGGGTGGTATATGCCACATGAGTGGGGTAAACACCTTGGATGGGGAGGGTAGTTGGGAATCAGAGGTCCATGTGCCCCAAATGGATACAGTGTGGCTGAGATCCCCAGCTATGGGCAGTCACTGCTGCACCTTCACAGCCCCGAAGGTGGCTGTGCTGGAGGCTGGACAGCAGGGGCAAGCTGCCCCTTGAGGTGTGCCAGGCGGCCCTCGATCTGGCTCAGCCATCCATCCAACTCTGAGTGGATGGCACTTCTTAAAGGGAAAAATGTTGAGCAGTGTTTAGCGATTCACAAATCCGCTTAGCTGAGTTGACTGCTGCCTAGAATTAATGTCTAAGCATTGTTGAAACTGGCTGAGCAGAGCTAAGCACTGCTCAGTTTTCATTCAGAATTACAAATTAATTAATCATTACTAACATATTATTAAGTGTATATGATTTACTTTACATGATATCCCCCTATGTGCTTTCATTACATTACCCTGGGGTGTGATTATACTGTGTGGGACGCTTGTATTTACATGTGTAATTTCACTTGTTTTATCCACTGACACTTAAGTTTTGGTCCAGGTTACAGTTACCCTGGTAACAAATATCAACTACTACATAATTTAAAAATAAAAATAATTTTAACAGTGCTTTCCCATGTAAAAATGAAGGGCCTGTCCTGGTATTCAAATCATGAACTGCTGCATGCAAAGCCGGAACACTGACCACTATGCTATCTCGCTGTTGAGGATTTTAGCTATACATTTGTATTTAGTGCCTATGAGATGTTTATACTGAGCAGAGAGCCGTGACATGCAGACCCACTCAGCTACGCTTAAACTCAGCTTATAATGGAAAAAAAAATTAATACAAGCACTTTAATTACATGTATTAATGCAAATGCTGATTCATATTTGGTAATGCACTACCTGTCATTCTATCAACTTTCTAAGTCTGTATGAGCAATGTCAGGATTTAAGTCACTAAATAATGGCATACATTTGAGTTTCAGACTTCTGATCCTTCTGACACTGTTATGTTAATACAAACTCTGTTCCTCTGTCAACTTTCTAAGTTTATGAGAGCTGTACTTAAAATATGTCCCTATTTATTTGGACCTTTGTCTCCCATTTGGTTGACCTTTGTCCGGAGTTTGGGCACTAAGAGGTTTACAGGTATGTCTGAGGATACACTTGTACTGTAAAGTGCAAAGTGCCATGCAGCATTTTCACAATGCAAGGGGTGTGTGACGGTACCTCTGCGGACACTGAAAGCACTTAGAAAGTGCCATACAGCACTTTGAGAGTGCAGGGGCTGTATTGGATCTGTGAGCACTACTGCAACACACCCCCTGCACTCATTCAGTGTTCGTGTCCGCAAATCCGTTCTCAGTAGCTCGCCTTCATGAATATGAAAGATGTGTTGATGAGATGGCTGTGCGGATGCGAATACCATTTCCTCTGTGTAGGAATAACACTATTCCTGCACAGAGTTTATTGAATCCTGCTCA